>NW_016157993.1:0-10762 GCF_001687245.7 Rhagoletis zephyria
TAAATCCTTTAAATTTTTGTATCATGGTTATGTACATATAAAGATTTATACCAAATTGTTATATTTGAAACTAAATAAATTTGAAAAATAAAGCAAAAAATGATTTTTGGTTTTAGCTGTTTTTTTAGCTCGAAATAATTGCCGTTTTTAGCCTTTTTTTGGAGGCAATCTAGCTTTTTTTTCAAAAAATTCTGGCAACCCTAGTAGGAAGTTTAGTTCGGGTTAAAGTCCACACTGACGGGTATAGTGAATTAAAAGCTTGTTGTTGCGAAAACTTATTTTTGCACTGCGTATTCACAATAAAATTCAGCGGTTTGTAAATATTTCTCACGGCCCTTATTTTAATTTTTCAGTCTATAATGTGGAATGTGACTTTTTGTTATATATTGGCATTTTATGCTAAATTTCTATATTTTATGATTGTGCCAAAACAGGATGAATTGTGCCAAAAGTGCATCTGAGAATGAAAGTGCCAAAAATGGCACTATTGTGCCTACTTTTCCATCACTGCTTCACGGTAAGTGAAGAGACCTTCGCTTCTAAAGAGGTTACTCTGTGTGTCTTCTTAGACATGGAGGGAGCTTTCAATAATACTGAGTACACCTCTACCTCGAGGGCTATTGTATTAAGCATACTTTCTGGTATATAGTGGTCGAAGTAGAATATCTCAACCAGACCTCAATGGATTTTCTAAATTCCTGTTTATTTGCGTTCAAATTTCTTTTAAAATTAATATCAACAAAAAGTTTCTTTAACGTAACATTAAGTATAAATGGTTCCGAGCGCAGACGTCCACGTAAGCGCGGTAAGCTTCGACTGCGACCAAACACCTGTTTGCGAGCGAGCTAAAGTTGAAAAAGCGAAAAAACTTCGCGTGCGCTGGGTTTTGGTCCCCGAACATAAAACATCGGATGAGAGCCTTTTTCTTTGATGACGACCACGGCAAACGTATAATTATGAGTGTGATTTGAGAGTATGCACCTGTGGTATCCGGACCCTTAATGGGGAAGGTGCCTCTGCTCGGCTGGTTGATGTCGTAGGGAGGACAAAGGCTGACATCACCGCCACCCAAGGAATACGTGTAGCCTTGCGACATCTACTAATGCTGCCACGTAAAGGTGTGTCGAGTACTGTCGCTCACCCTGGTGGACGAGCATGTAGCCACAATCCGAATCAAAGCAAAATTCTGCAACATCTCGCTCAGGCGTCGAAGTATCTTTTCTATGGGCGATTGGAGAATACGAGCAATGTCCGATAACGGACTGAGGCTGATCGACTTCGACGTGGCCCAAAACTCGGTCGTATGTAGTACTAGGTTCCAGCATAAAAATNAACATTAAGTATAAGCGGTAAGCTTCGACTGCGACCAAACACCTGTTTGTTTAATGGGGAAGGTGCCTCTGCTCGGCTGGTTGATGTCGTAGGGAAGACAAAGGCTGACATCACCGCCACCCAAGGTACACGTATTCCTTGCGACATCTACTAATGCTGCCACGTAAAGGTGTGTCGAGTACTGTCGTTCACCCTGGTGGACGAGCATGTAGCCACAATCCGAATCAAAGCAAAATTCTGCAACATCTCGCTCAGGCGTCGAAGTATCTTTTCTATGGGCGATTGGAGAATACGAGCAATGTCCGATAACGGACTGAGGCTGATCGACTTCGACGTGGCCCAAAACTCGGTCGTATGTAGTACTAGGTTCCAGCATAAAAATTTCCATCAAGCCACATGGCTGTCCCACGCCCGATAATTGTACCAGAAAGTTAAGTGACTTACGGATGATTCCAATATCGGGGCTAACTATTGTAAGAACAGCCATAGCGACGTAGTGACCGACCTTCAAAACGTACTTAAATTATATAGGGAATACTTTTCCAGCAAATTTTGTGAAAGTCTGAATCCCAACGTGAACGAACTGAGTGGGCCCAACCAGTGTAGCTTTAAATATGGCAAGTCCATATGACTCGCTAGACAAACACCATCTACTTGTCGATTCCAAAGTCACCTTCGACAGCACGAAAAGAAATTGTCTTTATGCCGCGCTGTCTGAGTTTTGTATCCTCGCGAAATGGTGCTCTGCCAGAATTACCGGTGTTAAAATGTTTAATGCGATTTTTTGTGTTAGGTATGGAATGAAAATCAAAGAAAAATGCTGTCCTGATATTCTACTTCAGCGAGTTCTCATTTAAAAAGTATACCTTGCCAATGGGTATACAAATATTCAAATTCATCTGCGTCTAGACACACCCTTTCAAAAGTTTCGCAGGGCGCGAAAAAGTACGCTTTGCGATGATGAAGTACAACAATATCGCATAGGTTTGTATTTTCCCCCGCCAGGAAACACAAAGAAGGGCTTGGGATGCTTCGACTTGATCCAATATCTGTGTGGGTAGACGGGTTTTTGAGCTCTTTCGACACTCATACATACAACCTTTAGGAATGAGCGAACGGGAAGCAGTAGTTGCAATACGACAACGGTGAATTTCTACACGGATGGGTTGAATTTGTTATCAAATCAAAGAGGACTAAAATAGCTTTCAAACAAAAATATGCAAAAGAAGGTTACCATTTAATTTAATACAAATATATTCATATATCAGACCCAAGGTTTGTGCTACGGTAATTAAAAAAATTTTAATTGAAATATTTTTCGTTTAGATATTTCAGTTTGCAATTTTAGTCCTTTTTCTTGTTTAATTTGGATATGCGTTAATTTTATTAGGAAAGGACTTTTATTTCGGCCTTGAAAATTTTTGGTCAGTGTAACTGTTATTACTGGACTAAAAAGATGACAGTCCAGGTTGACCGATTATTTTATTTCAAATAAAATAAAAGTCAAAAAATAACTCTTTTCTAACGACTTTTATTATAAAAGTTACAAAAGTCCAGGTCCCTGTTTTTCACACCGAATCGTCACTGTTTAAAGAACAATGAGGTGGATTCAAAACTTTGTCTTTGGCTGCCTAGATTTTTGACTTAAGTACAAAGTAAGTTGTTCCTTACAAGAATGCATCATTTTTAACTTAAACATTGACATTGTTATGAAGTTATAAAAATGACCAAAATTTGATTTGGTTGGTTAATTTAGCTATTTTTTTAGCCATAACTAAAATTTTGATTTAGCTTTGTTTAGCTTTATTTTTTTTGAAGANAATGACCAAAATTTGATTTGGTTGGTTAATTTAGCTATTTTTTTAGCCATAACTAAAATTTTGATTTGGCTTTGTTTAGCTTTATTTTTTTTGAAGACTCCCCAAGGGGGACTTACTTAGGCATTGATAAGACTCTATATTACTGTATTAAATTTTTCCTTACATACATACATTTTTCTCGAAAGTGCTGTACATATATAATATTTCAGGTTTTCTCGAATGTATGATTTTCGAATTAAGCGACTATTGCTTATGACCACAGATATTAATTCCTAACAATGTCGACAGTGACATTTTCTATGTAATTATTATTGTGCCTTATTAAACCATAAATAACTAATACTATTTTCTTGTGAAATAAAATATTTCTAAATACATGACTGCGGTATTAAGGTGAAATGGAGTATATAACCAACGCAACCTGTCGGTCGTCTAATGAGGAACATCCAACAAATTATAAGTACACATGTACCACAGAAATGAATGTATGGGGATTCATTCGCCTCACAATCACAGATTTAATAAATGCGACACCTTGGTAGATCTCCAAAAACAGCTACTCAACAAAAAGCATGATCTATACACAAACAAAAAAAAGTCGCGTTGATATCATAAATTCAATTGAGCTATTATCACATAACAGGCAAATCACGCACACTACCTCCCGGCATCAATGAGAAATGCTTTGCATACAGTGTTGCCAGAGAAAAATTTCGTTTGGAGCTAAAACGGTCAAAAAAAGAGCTAAATAATACTAATAGTAGCTAAAATAAGAGCTACATATTTTTGTTAAGGTTGAGCCAAGGCACAATAAACAGGTAGTATCAGTAGAGCATAAACAACATTTGCGTGTATTTTGTTTTTGCTTCTGGTATCGAAAGTGTCAAAAACTGTTCTGAATTTTTTCTTCTAAATCAAAGCGTGCCATGTGAAGTACAAAAAATTATAAAAAATAAAAAATTGAAATTGGAAAAACTAAAAATTGATGCAACTTTCTTTCCTAGTAAATTTGTTTGCTTCTCGAAGCATTGATCCATCCTTTGCAAGGCCCAGTAATCAGCGGTCGTGCTGCCGAGTTGGGCGAACGTTCCAAAAGCTGCTATTCAATCGCTTGTTTTGTATGGAAAAAGGTTTCACAAGCAAATGGATTTTAACAATTCAGAATTTTTGTGAGAAAAAATTAAAAATATTTGACATTTTCGAGACCAAATAATTTGAAAATAAATCAAATCAGCTGCTCTACTGATACTACCTATTCAATGTACCTTGGGTTGAGCATTTATTGACGTAAGGTTGTTTTAGATTTTCGGAATTTTTAATAAAAACAAACGAATTTTATAAGTTTTAAATGCTAAATCTTTTAAAACCAAAATAAGGTGCATATATTTCGAATTCTTATAATAGTGAACTAAAAATACTTTACAAACTGTTAAAGTCTGTAATTTCAGATATTTGAATTGAATAATTTTTTCCCAAAATTTTTCTGGAAAGTTTTACCTCCAGCTCTCCTTAAAGGTAAAGTTAGTAAGATAAAACAAAATCCGCGATATCAGAAAAAGGATTTTCTTTTAATTAATTTTTGAATTCTTTAACCTAGATCCAAGAGTTTATGGTGGATACACAGCATCTCGAAATTTTCCATTTTATCAACGCTTTAATTTTGGCTTATATACACTAAATACAACTAAAACTTTCTGGAGCTAAAAAAGTGCTACATAAATTTGAAAAGAGCAAGGAGCTAAAACCCGATTTTCGGAGCTAAATAGAAAAACAAAAAGCTAAATCTAGCTGCAAAAGCAGCAAAATGGAAACACTGTTTGCATACGACTATCATCCACACAAACTCATTAATTTGCCAATTTTAATAGTTCGTAGACTTTGAAAACTGCAGCATTTGAGAATTTGACGGCGGCACGTACGGTTTGAAAGCGCATCGCAAAGCGCGAATTCGAAAATACTTTTACAGCAAGTGAGCTACTACTGAAAGTTCAAAGAATATTTGCATATTATAGTGAATAGCGTAGCTAAGTAGTACCTAATATTTTTATTTAACGATCAACCATTAAAAAAGTAACTGTTTGACACAAAGCGATTACGAACGCGCGTGAAAATATTTTCATTATTTAGTGGAAGTGTTTTAGACGTAAACACCTAAACAGCTGGGAACGGTAAAACAATTTGAAGTAAAAAATATATACCCACATACATACATAATGTGCAAAGATAAATCAAACGTCAGCACAACTAGCGTACACGCTACTGAAATTTATTCGTCGGAAGTATCGTTAGATGTACCACCAGATGCCCTGTACACAAGCTCCAGTAACTGTATTATCGAGGAAGTGGATACGAACAATGAACGAGATTGCTGTCAGACCACCACTATTTGGCTGAAGAACACCGCTTCGAATATATTTCGCAAAAAGACACTCTACAAACGTTTACCTATTTTAGCTTGGTTGCCTAAATATAACCAAAAAGATTTAATTGGTGATTTGGTGGCCGGCATAACTATTGGTTTGACTGTGATACCTCAAGGCCTGGCTTTTGCTGGCATAACGGGCCTGGATTTGCAAGTGAGTGAGAGTTTATAAAGAAATTTGATATTATTGAATACAATTTGTTCCATCGGAGGATATGTATGTATGTATATTACGGCGTGTAAATTTTTTTCTACATCGTTCCTACCAGATTCGGATGTTATAAAAAATTCTATGAAAAAAAGTCCATCAGACCATAGCGCTAAATTCAGTTTGGAACTTGGAAAATTTTAAAAGGTATTTTTGACTAATACAAAGTTAATATGCTGATTACCATTTATAATAGTGTTAAGAATGTTAGTTTTTTTTAATAAAAACTTCTGTATGGTGGTTTTTCATCTGACAAATTTATTTATTTGTATCTATTTTTTGTATAAAGATCCAAGATGGCCTTACAAAGCAAATTATGTGTACAGTATCGGTGAAATTAATAGCATCCCCATTTCAAAGTGATATTGTTTGCCACTCATGTTTATTTACTTCAAAAAAAAAAAGGAGCAGATTATCAATTTGTCGGAATATTTTTTTTATGTATGTTACCGCATAACTTTGGACCACCTAAGCCAATTTTTTTATTTCTTTTTTTTTAAGGAAATTTTGGTCTTTATGGGCTTAAGAGAAAGTTCTTAAAAGCACATAAATAAGAAGTTCAAACTAACAATATGGGGGTGCTATTGAGATGTCAAATTAAGGCGCTTGGTCTGTAGACGTGCAAACTGGTTTTAGTTTTTCGAAAATAGCTGCCACCTGTTGAAATATTAAGTTCATATTATTTAATAATCAAGGCCATCAAATCCGCACCGTTCGTTTGATTTTCCAAAATGAAGCGTCAAACTAAAAGCCTTAGACTGTACATGTGCAATAAGATTTTTTTTTGAAAAGAGTCGCCACCTTTTAAAAAGTTTTATTCGAATTAGTTATTTAAAACAATAAATCAATTATTACAAACTGGGTATCAATCGAAATGGCTTTGAAAAGCTTTGTTTCTTAGCTGAACTATAGGAGGGTTGCTGCCCCCTGTTAAAAAAGTCATCCCCATATGGATGACACCGGAAAGGGGTTTCCGAAAGTAGTAGTTTGAAAATATTTTGAAGAGAGTTGACACTTGCTTGAAATGTCGAATTTAGGTTACTTATTCACAAGCTATACGAAATATCATAATATGGATGTCAATCGAAGGAGTCTTAAGAAATCTTTAGTTTGAACGCTAAGAATATTTCAGAGATGTTGAAGGAGGGTTGTCACCTGTTTAAAAAGTTAAATTGAAAATATTTAACAAGTTTAATGAATTTTTAAAATATGGGTATCAGTCGAATGGGAATTGAAAAACTTTGAGCTGTACTTAGCGGGGTTGTCACATGATTAAAAAATCAAATTCCACTTAATACATCAGTTAATTAAAATATGTATCGCAATGTTAGGCGAAGGAGAGTTAACAAGGACCATGTATACATCACTTTCCGACAGGACTCATGGAAGAAAATTTATGGATAAATAAAGATGTAATGAGTGGTCAAATGAAAATGTGCAAAGATTTTTCGTATGAAATATGAATGGAAAAGCGTGTTACTCAGGTGTGCGTGGCGTATGAGTAACATTCTTTCCTGCTCATTTTTCATACAAAAAAATTTTGCGCATTTTCCTTTGACCACTCATTATTTCTTTACTTATCCATCATACTCGGAAAATAATGATTGTAAAGTTAGGTTACTCGGTAACAGTTAAAATTACTATTGGAATGAATTTTCTTTAAAAAGGTGCACCAATCTTTTCTCTTCTGTACCAACGGACGCCAAGTGAAAATTCTCCAGCTGCTTTTCAATCGCAGAGGACGCTTACCTCTTCCAATAAAACTTCAGGTGGAATCTGAGTTGAATACTTTTAGAGCTGGAGCATTTGTGCCTATTGTACAATTTACAAAACACTAACAACATCAACAACAACAACAAACTATTAGCTGCATTTTTGTAAGCGAGTGACAAAAGAACGCTCAACTCGGGTAAAATTTCCTGTTAGCTACTTAAGCAACCCTGATTTAGATACAAAAATCAATTTAAATGAGTAATAATGCGAGGTATTTGCGTAATGTATATAATCATTTAAAATATAAGTCACGCATATAAGGAAAAAAACAACTCACTCTCCACTTTCCCATTAACAATTCACAATAGAGCTTTTTTTCACTTACCAACACTTCCCTTCAGGTCGCACTTTTTTTTAACCTACCTGGCTGAATTGCCGAGTTTGTATTGTTGCTTTGCGTGTAATTCGTCATTTAAGCGAGCGTTCCTTTGTAGCTCGGCATGCAAATGCATGCACCTCTTATTGCGCTTGTAATCTTCCAAATCAAATCCCGTCTCGCCATACACTTTGATTTAAATTTTCTAGTTGTTATTGTTTCATCTTTATCAGGAATTTTTAAAAACATATTTGACGTTGTTTTGAAACTTAGNAAATGCATGCACCTCTTATTGCGCTTGTAATCTTCCAAATCAAATCCCGTCTCGCCATACACTTTGATTTAAATTTTCTAGTTGTTATTGTTTCATATTTATCAGGAATTTTTAAAAACATATTTGACGTTGTTTGAAACTTAACGATATAAAATAATTTAAATATTTTTTCTTAGAATATAGAAGTAATACACTGTGCGTCGCCGACTATATTCTGTATGTATAAAAGTTGATGCATTCTTCTTATAAACTTCTCTCCGCCGTATTTGACTAGCTAAACTGGCAAGCCGTCAGCTCCAGTAGCCTTTTTTGCATCCGCGAAATTGCCATCCGTACTACATAAGAGTCGAGTGTAGGAACATCAGTTCCCTCAACATAGACTAACAGATCTATTCTGCGCTGGTAATAAAAGTTTTGTAACCGGTGAATGAAGTTTCTCTCAATNCCGTACTACATAAGAGTCGAGTGTAGGAACATCAGTTCCCTCAACATAGAGTAACAGATCTATTCTGCGCTGGTAATAAAAGTTTTGTAACCGGTGAATGAAGTTTATCTCAACTTTTAAACCCTTTTCACATTCTGTGTACTCTTTCCACCGGTAAATTCCGTTACCATCTCATAAGCTGGTAACAAAGTATTGCCCCGTGAAATACGCATTGCCAGAATTTCCACAATTCTTCATAGCTGCAGAATAGATCTGTAAGAGTCAGATTGACCCTCTTGGCTGGCTGAAGTGCTGTTACCATTCCATAGGGTAAAAAAGTGTTATCCTTATAATAATATTCCGGATTTTCTTTTCTTCCTTCAAATAATATGTCTTTTGTCTGTGGGCCATCCTTTTTCGCTGCAGCTTCATGAAATGCCTCTTCTTACCTGTTGATCTTTAGGGTCCACAAAAATCCTACTACTTTTTCGGTAGCGGCACGCAATGAGCGGGAAGTGTAGTTTCACTGCTCCCATGTGTCGGTTTGTTGAAGAAGAAGAATGTTTAAATGCGGAGTGCAAAACTGATTCAGACTCTCCCACCACAAATGCAATGCCGATTGCGCTATATTATATGGAAGCTGTAGTAGTTGTCGGAGGACCCCATGCGGGTTTTGTTGCCCCTTGCACCGTCCATCCCATTTATTGGATGCCATACTTGTATGAATGTCAGTGATAGTGCTCCCCTACGACATCAATCAGCCGGGTAGAGGCACCTTCTCCATTAATGATTCGTATATTCCAGGTCCATGCCCTAAAATCGTAATCTTTTGTTCGTTCGCCGTGGTCGTCATCAAAAGAAACAGATAATCAACCTTTTTGGAACTTATTTCTTTTATTTATTGATACTTTTCAACTCTATTTTGGTTGCAAAACAGTTGTATACGTTCATGCATATGCATATACAAATGTATGTATGTATGTAAATGGCGTCTTTTTAGAAACTTAAATTTGAATTTTTATCTGGTTTATTATTTATGAATAATGAGAGTCATCATGATGAAACTCAGCTAGAATCTCTCAAGGTTAGAATCGCCACCATAATTAGATATGTATGTACTATTATCATTACAATAGCGAAACTTAACGCTGGTCAGCAAAGCAGATCACGACGTTCACAAGTTCTATGTTAAAAGAAATGCGAAGAATAAAAAATAAATACTACAATTTCAGTTCCAACAACCGGNTTAAAAGAAATGCGAAGAATAAAAAATAAATACTACAATTTCAGTTCCAAAACCGGTTGTTTCTGGAATTATCAAATGAGAAAGAAAAAAATCACATTGATGAAAGAAAATAAGCATAAATAATTTTGATCTCTTTTGAAAATAACTACCCAATAAACACCTAATAACCATTTTGGCGATCGTTCGAAAATTATCTTCGATATCCAATATGAATATGGAACTGAGAACCAACTAATAACCAAACTTAGTTTTCCACTGTTCATAGTATATTGGAAATACAGTCGAGATGGGTTCGAAAAAATTGGAAACCATAGTAACAAGAGAGAAAGTGAAATCCTGCACGTTCTCGGAGGGAAATATAAGAAAATCACTCTCTCTCTCATTAAAATTCCAATTCGATAGCGAAGGAAAAATACATTGGATAGCAAAGGTACCGTTTTGCTGGAGAATGGCCTAGTTCTCGAATCGAATACTAACCTATTTCACATTCGTTATCGAAGGTGAGACTCGAAAAAAAGTATGTGCGCCTGGGCCACACTGGAGAAGTGAAACACACGTTACATATCTATTTTGTCTCATAACCAATATACATATATACATATATCTGCTTTTGCTTAAGGTTATATTTTTTGTCTTTTTTTCTGTCATAGATACATCTACCCCTGTACGATGTAATTACATTTATGTTATTCTGTTTTCCTTTATATTCATTTTTATACCCGAGCGCACTTGTGCACAAGGGTATATTAATTTTGTTCACATAACGGTTGTTTGTAACAGCCAAAACGAATCGAGATAGATATAGACAAATGTATACATAAATGATCAGAAACGTTGAAAATTATTGAAATCGGACTAAAATAACGGCCGCTTCTCATATAACGGTAAATTTCAGAAATGCTTGAAACTTCAATATTTCGAAATTGAAGGACGCTAATTTACTCAAA
>NW_016157993.1:10787-50159 GCF_001687245.7 Rhagoletis zephyria
GATGAAAAAAGAAATCGATTAAGCCATGTCTGTCTGTCCGTCCGTCTGTCCGTCTGTCCGTCTGTCCGTGTACACGATAACTCGAGCAAAAATTGAGATATCTCAACGAAATTTGGTATGTAATTGATACACCCCGGCTTACCATCTAGCGGAAGGTTTCGGAAAGGTGAAAAAACATATATTTAATACTTGCGCCGGGTATTTAATGTTCGGCTCCGCCCGAACTTAGACTTTCTTACTTGTTATCTTTCTACTCTATCGCTAACAAATCAATAGTAACATCCAACAAAATATCGATAGTAAAACCGATAAAAATATCAATGTTAATATCGATAACACATTCGATAAAAATGTCGATAGCAAAATCGATAATAATATTGGTAGCAAAATCGATTAGAAAATCGATAAAAATATCGCTGACAAAATCGATAATACAATCGATATCAAAGGCTTTAAGTAATAAAATCGATAAATAATCGACAACAAAATCGATAAAATATCGATAACAATTCGATACAAATTTCAATAACAAAATCGATTATAATATTGGTAGCAAAACCGATTAGAAAATCAATAAAAATATCGATAAAAGTATCTATAAAAATATCGATAACAAAATCGATAAATAATCGATAACAAACGCAATACCAAAATCGATAAATAATCGAAAAAAAAATTATAACAAAATCGATAAATAATCGATAACAAACCCGATAAAAACATCGATTATTATATCGAGTCCCGAGAATCCCGGAAACCTCTAAAATCCCTAAATGGTTCCCAGATTGGATCTATATGTCTCTATCTATATCCTTTTCTCTCTAATTACCTTTATTTTAATCTTACTTCCTCTATCTTCATCTTTACTTTTATCGGTATCCTCATCCTCATCTTTTTCTTTATATTTATCTTTATTTTTAACTTATATATAAGTAAAGTGTTTAAATTTACCTTGGTATTCATTTTTGCCATTATCTTTACGTATCTTTGTTTTTGTTTTTATTTTTACCTTTTCCTTTACCTTTTTCGTTATCATGTACCTACTCACCTTTATTTTCATTTTTGTATTGGTCTTTTTCTAAGTGTTATTCTTTAACTCTTTATTAGCAAGTTTTTGTTAAATTAATAACATACATTCAAGAAGCACTTGTTTCCGTCCCAACCATTTCCGTTGCATCATTTCCGTTGAATTTGCCAATTTACTCCGAACCAATCAACCGCCGCTATAGAATCCTCACTTCAAAAAAAGGATTGGTTTTCCAAACATTTTCGAATTGTTAACCGAGCCCAATGTTTAATGTTTATTGGGTATATAGTGTATTGCGTATGTATATATATTGCTTCTATCTAGACTATTCTTTGAATTCTTCATTTTGAATTCTTTTTGCATAATTTTAAGAAAAATATTAGAAAAAAGAAACAAACATAAGCGATTTTTGACCGTGTTCAATAAATCATGCCAGCCGAAGAACATTACGTTGAAAAAAAAAATTTTCCAGTTAAGTATGTAGAAATAGCCGGCGGCTCTTCCTTAAATTTGTGTATTTTGTGCTGATTTCTTTAGCTTTGTCTTATAAGTATGAAGTTTGTCTGCCTTACAACTTTACTCATTTCCAGAATATTTATCTGAGAAAGTGAGACATCAAAGTGCTTTCGACTTTGCTCTGGTGCTTGGTGATTGATGTCCCTCTTAGGGTCAGTTTTTCAGTGCACGCCCATGGTTTAAACTCAGTTTAAACGCCCGCGCTGGCTGGTTTGAACTAAGATCAGCCAATCAAATGCCAGCCAGTTATTCAGTTTAAAATCAGTTTACTCAATCTAAGTTTAAACCGGCACTGGAAAACTGGCCCTTAGTGACTCTCGTATCTATCGTATAATCATGTGTCCTGCCGGTCAGTTGTTTGCAGGAAAGCGCAAAGAACACTGCACAAGTATGATTGAAACCTGATTTTATTAGCATGGGCTGTCCGTTAGCCCAACCAAAACTAGTTTTGTGCTCTGCACTCGAAGTGCCGGTTGGATGCTTCAATTCCCATTACATTTAAAGCAGTCACAATTTAGATCTCTTCCGAAGTTAAGTATTTAGGAGTAATTCTGAAGGTCACACTTGCATAGAGGTCTCACGATGGGCATACGACCTGCAAAGCGTAAATAAATAAATAAATAAAAAGGTCTTTGGTAAGACATGAGGTCTGTCACCCAAGGGTATCCCATGTATCTACACCTCCATGATCAGACGCATTACCAGTAATGCATCGGTGGTATAGTGAATCAGACTCGCAATCAAAAGCGTCGGAAATCTGCTTGCCAAACTTGAAAGGGCAAGCGCTGTGTGCTGCATGGGAGCTTTCTATACAAAACCTGGTACTGCTCTTTATGCTCTACTACGCTTACCAAAACATTGCACCTCTATACGTAGGGAGGCCTTACAGGCCAACAATAAGCTTGAAATAAATGAAAATTGCTGGTGGCAGAGATCGAGACAGAAGAGCGTTTTCAATTAATCACCCTTCTTCTCAATCACTCATTTCTTAGGGGTTACTTGAAGTCGCAGGTTCATGCCAACATCCTTAGAAAATCGCAGTCTTAAAGGAGAATATTCGACTGGAAAGCGAACAGTTATCACCGGCCACTTGACGGGTATCATCTTTTCCACTTAACAGAAAAAATTATAATCTTCACTGATGGCTCCTAAACTGATAATGGATCAGGATCTGTTGTCTATATCGAACATAATGTTGATGAGCTTCACTTTTGTCTTGGGGAACATGCCTCGGTATTCCTATTCGAAGTATTTGCAATTCCCGAGGGCATGGACTACATGGCGGAAAATAGGTGCACTTAAGACATTGGCCAGCCCTCTAACTATATCAACTCTGGTTCGGCAATACAAGTCTCGACTAACATTTTTATAGTTGTGGAGTGTGGTTTTTTATTAGCTGAACTCTTTCTCGATACAGCCAAAATGTAAAAATCTGTATAAATGTAAAAATCGTGTGATTCCTGCTTTACCTTGGATGTCAGGTCACGCGGGAGTACCTGGTAATGAGACATCTGACCATTTGGCCCCGATAGGGCTCAGACCAGATTTTCATCCATCCGCAACATTCGGCCCTCGCAGTCACCCTCAGAAATTGGGCGAATATTTCACTGTGAACCTCATGTTGCTCTCAATCTCGGAGGGTCGTGGTACTCTTGAAAGGATCTGCTTGAATTTATTCGTAAATCAATTATGGCCTTTTCTTTTCTACCGAAAAATGTTGCCTTCCAAGTTTTTGTAAGCACAAATACTAAGGAGCGGGCAATGAAAAGGAAACATTTTTTGTACAAAAGAAAATACCATTAAATTTAAAATAGAATGAAATAAACGAGAAAACAATAAGCTGCAGTAGCTTGAACTAATTTTTAACCTAACCTATGATAACTTTATCCTATGGATGAATTGTAAAAGCTTTGAAGTCTTTTTCATGAATTATCTATTTTTTTTAGCTACGTTATTCTAGCAAACGATCGATAGGTATTCTTTTTTTAATGGCGTTATCTTCTCTCGAAAAAAATGTGACCTTCTTATATGGCAACATTATCAGCGTGCAACATTTTAAGAAGAAGAATAAATGCAACATTACTTCGAGAAAAGAAAACGCTATAAAATACATATTATTCTCATTCGTAGTCCGTTATCTATAATTGTTGTAAATATTGTTAAAATGCGTTTATATTCACCAATTAAAGACTTCTTAGATCCTATACATTAGCGTATATACTAATTTGGCACTCTTCTTGCAGTATGGACTGTACAGCTGCTTCTTGGGCTGCTTTATCTACGTTATTTTCGGCACCAGCAAAGATGTTCCTTTTGGACCTACTGCCATTGCCGCATTGCTGACGTTTCAAATTGCTCGTGGCAGTTTGGAAAAAACAATTCTACTTACCTTTCTTACTGGCCTCATTGAAGTTCTGATGGGTATATTTCAGCTAGGTTTCCTCATCGACTTCGTATCTGGGCCGGTCAGTGCAGGTTTCACCAGCGCCGCTTCATTAATCATTTTTACCTCACAACTTAAGGATATGTTGGTTGTAGATACAACTGGCGAGACGCTAGTACACATGTGGATCTCCATAATTAAGGATTTTCATAATATCAGCTGGAATGATGCCGCTTTGGGTATAAGTTCGCNCTTAAGGATATGTTGGTTGTAGATACAACTGGCGAGACGCTAGTACACATCCATAATCTCCATAATTAAGGATTTTCATAATATCAGCTGGAATGATGCCGCTTTGGGTATAAGTTCGGTTATTATATTACTCTCTATGCGTTCGATGACCTTTGTCACTATCGGCCCGAAGGAGGGCAAAGCATGTTGGCAGCGTGTATTGCAGCAGATCATCTGGTTGATTGGCACTTCACGTAATGCAGTTCTTGTGATGTTGGTCGGTCTATTAGGTTATGATTTGCTCCATTCCGGCATCGACATCTTTCGTATGGTCGGTTATGTGCCACAGGGATTACCCGAACTGAAGATGCCAGAATTTTTTATAGATACCTTCACGAATACGACCAGCGGTGAGCTTGTGCAAACGCATGAAAATTTCATTGATATGGTAAGCAGTTTGGGTGCTGGTCTAATTGTGATACCGCTAGTTTCGCTGCTGGAAACCACAGCACTGATACAAACTTTTGGTGAGTAATGCTTGAAACACAATACCGGCGAATGGTCAAATTCGCCGAATTGGGCAAGGGTGTCGTTCACCGTTTGCCCAGCTATTTCGCCTACTTAAACAGAATTAAAGCGGTAGCGAAAACAGCTGATGCCATTCGGTCGCCTTTATAATTTGTGTGACCATATTTAAAAAACGAAACCATATTCGGAAATGAGGAAATGATAACAAATATAAATATAAAACAAAGAAAAATTATTATAAATTATTTTCTTGTAAGCCAGATTTAATGAATCCGCAACTGTATTTTTCAAACACGTGCAGCTGCCATCGCCCAGCAGGGCAATAGAAATAAATCTAGAGCCACGAAAGGGCGCCGAGCGTTCTTCGCATTTCGCTTTGGCTGTGTTCAATTTACAGCCCGATTCTGTGCACTTGATAAGTAAAAAAAATTTATGATTTATCAATTTTTTATTATTTATCAAGAATTGCAATTCTAGCAAAGAAATCAAAAGCTCTTTTCTTGATAAATTGTCAAGATTGAAAATGCTATTGACAAGCGTTTACAAATTGAAATTTCATATGAAAATTATAAATTTTGTACATGATACAATAATTAAAGGTTTGCTCATTAGTGACATTAGAGTTTTGACACTACCTTATCTCCCTTACAAAAGCTTTGCACACACACTCGAACCCACACACAGTGCCTTGCTAAGGGAGCCGATTTTATCAAGAGGGAGCGAAAAAACTGTTTATTTATTGAATCATGAATTTTTTATATTAATAAAATGGTTTCTATCATTTAAATACTGCATGAGCCGGCATTTGAACCTGGAACACACAGAATTTATAGCCATCTCTATCTACTCGGCTACGGCAGTCAAAAGCTTGTTTGCTTTTAAATTCATATTTTTCATATGTAACAATGAAATCAGTTCCTCTCGTGTGGAAATTAGTTCCCCTCTTGTGGAAATCGTAGAGCTTTTTATTTAATAAACATTGACACTGAATGCGATGGGAGATTTTACTTGATAAAAATCTTGATACAATTTCTTTATAAATAATTTATCAAGAAAACACAGAATTGGGCTTGCGGGTGTTCTAATTTTGACAGCGCGAATTTCGCTGTGGTGAGTTCGCCATTCGCCGGCATTGTGTTTCCGCTATAAAATAGTAAATGGTGTGGCAAATGTACATACATAAGTATGTATGTATACAATATAATTATTGTTTTATTTTTTATTACCAGCCGATGGCAAGCCTTGTGATGCCAATCAAGAACTCATCGCCATTGGCCTTTGTAATGTCGGCACTTCCTTTGCGCAGGGCTTTCGTGGCAATGGCCCTTTGGCTCGAGGTGCTGTCTTGAATGCCAGCGGTGTTAGAACTCAGATGTCAAATTTGTATGCGGGAATTCTTGTGATGTTCGCTTTACTTTATCTAACTCCTGCCTTCTACTATGTTCCGAAAGCTGCTTTGGCTGCAATTATTGTTTCCGCGACGATCTTTATGCTACAATATCGCGTAATCAAGCCGATGTGGCGTAGTAAAAGTAAGTACATCCGTAATGTATGCAATTTTCACGAGTGATTGAATTATTTTGCTAAGGAGCTACTAAAATTAAAATAGCGTTTCAATCTCAATAATGTCACCTTTGTCTGTATCAAGGAAAGGGTGTTTAAAAAGAACATTTCTTGACACAGTTTCTATCTAAAATCAGGAACGATAATAATATGCTCACATCTAAGCGTTCATAAACGCTGGTTTAAAGTATACTCTACTTTTTTTTTAAATAAAGATTAGATAATTGATTATTAGATATAATAATTGCGCTATTTGGGCGTCCCCCTATGGGGCCTTTTGACATTTTTCGTTGAAAAAATCATAACTTCTGAACGAATAAAGATATTTTAACAACTTAACTTGCATATGGAAGAAAAATATCTTAGGTTTAAATGCAGAATGCTCCAACAAAAAAAACACTGCCTCAAAATGCTTTGTTAAAGTATATATATATTTATGAAATGCAAAACCTAAAATTTGCCAGTAAAAATTTCATTTCAGCAACAGGAGAATCGATTTTCTCCAAAACTGCTATTTTCTCCGCACTTTACTCTAAAAAAAATTTATATAAACAAGTAAAAATTACAAATATCTTCTAAATTGTATTAGATAGCCTTCATTAAAAAAAAATTAAACAAATAACCACATAAAAATATAGATTTTACAAAAAACAGGTAAACAACGAAGTCGACCTTTGTTTGGTTTTACTTAAAATTAACGTACCTTCTATTAAAATAGAAGAAAATGAAAATTGCTCGCTTTATTTACATACAAGTCAATCTCAAACGTGACAAACAAAAATTAAAAATTAAAAGGTCGCGAAATTCAACGCTTTTTAGAAAAACCTTACCAGCTTCGTATCTTTGCAACGGTTTTTTCCATATGGTCCATTCTCGAGGCCTAAATATCAACTAAGAACATAAGAAAGATTGCTATTCGCGCCCACTGCAGTAAAATATCACAAGACCACATTCGTGCAGCCTGTGAAGCATTCCCGGGTAGACTCGATGCTATTATCCGCCCCAAAAATTGGCTGAATCTAACTTTAATACATTTTTTTTTTTATTTGTAATTTTTATGATGATCTGACAAAAAAGTTTACAAAACTATAGAATTTTTAAATTCGTAATACTTCGAGCGCCTACCCCTGTATGTATAAAAAAAGACAATTTGATAAAGAAATACGCTAGCGCAGCACTGGCTACGAGGCCTTCAGCCGCATACAGTGGTCTGAATAGAGAATCTAGCGGGACGAAAAAATAAGTGTGCGCCTTTGTCTAACCTATTTAAACTAGGGAGGCATAAACTACTACTTTGCTAATAATTTAATTCTTTTATCTTCCAGAAACTGATCTCATTCCTGGCCTTGGAGCCTTCATAGCTTGTATTGTATTGCCCATACAGGTTGGCATATTGGTTGGCATTGGCATCAATATCGTTTTCATATTGTACAGTGCAGCGAGACCAAAACTGCGTATCGAAAATTTATGTGTAAGTTATTCATTAAACTCTTATTATGTAGTATTATTTATGTAGATACGCCTGCAATCAAACACATTATTAATTTACTCTTTTCCCACCACATAGACCTCAACTGGCATTAGATACCTCATGCTCACCCCCGATCGATGTCTGATCTTTCCCTCTGTAGAGTTTGTGCGCAATGTGATCAACAAGCAAGGGCGCAAATCGACGGTACCCGTAGTCATTGATTGCACCTACATTTATGGTGCTGATTTCACCGCCGCCAAGGTGGTTTCGATGTTAATTAAAGATTTCGAGACGCGTAACCAAAAACTCTACTTTTACAATCTGCAACGTCGAGTCGCACAGGTTTTCGAAGACCTCAATAAGGGACTAATCGTTATATACGATGTCGATCACTTGGAACGTGAATTGTCTGGCAAAGATGAAAATTCCAAGCTGTGAATTATTGGCAATCAAGCTATAATTGTAAATTGCGGGTCTGAATACTGCTGTTGCAATATACGGCTGTTCACTCGAGCGAAAACGAAGGTGTCATCATAATGAAGAGGAGGTGTGAAGTGGCGAAAGTGATGAGCTGTGAAGCGGCTTGAGCGCGAATGCCGTTGTGAAGCAATGGGCAGGAACGGCATAATGAACGGGATCTGAATTATGAGCAACTTTTTTATAGTCCATTTAAATGGTTTTATTTTTAAAGTCGTATGTGCTATTCTATTTATTTATGTATTTACATGTATTTATGTGAACCGTTTCTGCAATTATATACATACGTACTGAAAATTACAGTGAAACCCGCTCAAGTAACCAACATTTTTGGGCACCGTGAATATTTTAATGGAATCTGAAGAAAATCTTTCTCCTAAGTACCTTCCCGCTTATTTACCTAACCCGCCTAAGTACCTAAATTTTTCGTACCCCATATACCATTTTACTTATAATTTTCCCCTTTTAAGTGCTCCCGCAACACATTCGGCAAAAAATTCTAAAAAATCAATGACAATTTTTAGCCACTTGAAACTTGCAACACTAAAACACTTCTGAAAAAAAGTTTGAAATTTTTTTGAAAATTTGATGAATGTTTTTTGGGGTTCCTAAAAATTATAAGCTTAGGTTTAAATGATATTTGTTATGAAATGAACTGTGTTTTAATTGAAAAATCTTAAAAATTAATAAATTAGCATTAGTGTCAAACGCCATAATTTTTAGTTGGTCCGAATTGATAGATATGTCCAACACTGTATGTATGTATAAATGTGTGTAATAAATTACTTTACAGAATTGAATTCTTTTAAAAATGGCATAACATTGATTTTCCGATTGTTTATAAAGTTTTGGTTTATATGTTTATGTATTAAAATAATCTTGGTTTTAAACCACGTGCACTTCATTAAATGCTCATGTTTCATTCAAGTACTTATTTATGTAAGTTAACAAGAAGATTAACTACATTAATAATTATGTTCGCTTAAGTACCCGAGGTACTTAAGCGGGTTCTACTAAGTATCCAACCCGTACGTAAGTACCTAAAAAAGCTGACATTTTCGTGAGGTGCTTTAGCGGGTTTTACAGTAGTACAAAAAAATTAATAAACAGTTTCTGATCTTGTGCTAAATTCAAGTTAACTGAATTTTTTCAAATACTTACCTACTTTTATTCACATTGTCCTCCGAGGCGAAATACCTTGGGTGTCATATCAGGCACCAAACTAAGCTGGAATACAAATATTGAGAGGCGCGTTGAGAGAACCTACATTGCCTATTATACATGCAAAAGAACATTCAGTAAGAACTGGGTATTAAATCCAAAGCTTGTCCTCTGGATGTACACGGCTATCATATGACCAATACTAACGTACGCGGCGTTAGTTCGGTGATCGGCACTTGAAAAACAATACAACGTAGTATACAACAAGTAAGAGCAGCGCTGTCTTCGGCTATGTCGAAGGCTTCATACCTTTCATGAGCATCTGAAAATTTTACTTTAACAGATTACTGCATTTGGAAAGATTTATATATTCATAGCAGGCATAGTATCTCCTCTACATATATAAAAAATCATATCTAAACAATCAGAGGTATGGAAGATATACCTTATATAGCACCAATCTAAGTGATTTTCAGTGCTGTGTGATCGGTATGTAAACCGGTAACACAATTTAATGGGTTTAGCTTCCTACATAAAGGAGATATATCGCAAAGACTGGTATCTGAACAACCAGTGGTATAAGAGATAAAGCTCATACAGCATACATTTTGACGATTTTCTTAGTAGACTTTGTATTATTATTTATAAAATAGCTTCAGAAATGTATCGGTTTTAGCTGTCCAAATAAAGGAGTGTTACAGTAAAACCCCACATCTGAACAATCAGTTGTATGGGGGCAATAAACGGGTTATAGTGATCCGAGCGCCAATTAAGAAGAAGAAGAGTGATCCGATCTTTGTTCATTTTACTGTAAATGGCGGAGTTATACAATCAGTTGTATGGGAGATATATGTTATAGTGACCCGATCTTTGTTATTTTCACCGTAAGTATTATAATAATAGTTAATAATGATTGAAAACGGTGCGAATTTTGATGTTCCTAGCTGAATAAATGAAGGAGTTATAACGAAAAATCTTATATCTGAACAATCAGAAGTACGGGAGCTATAGGTTATACTGACCCGATCTTTGTAATTTTCACTCTAAGTTCTCTGTTGATAATGGGTGGAAGTATTGCAAAATTTCATATTCTTAGCTACATAAATGGAGAAGTTATAACGAAAAATCTCATATCTGAACAATTAGTTGTATGGGAGCTATATGTTATAGTGGTCCGATTGTTCCGGTTCCGACGAATGATTAATACATTATAAAAATACACCCATCTACCAAATTTCATCCGGATATCTCGAAAACTGAGAGACTAGATTGCATACAAACACACCGACAGACAGACAGACGGACAGACGGAAAGACGGACATGGCTAAATCAACTCAGCTCGACGTTCTGATCACTTAAGTATACATTTCNCATGGCTAAATCAACTCAGCTCGACGTTCTGATCATTTAAGTATACATTTCAATGGGTTTATCTCTTCTTGTTCTGGTACTTACAAACATCGGACCAAAGTTATTATACCATTTCATGCTCATGAAAGGTATAAAAATCAGCTTGTGCAGGTGCTACAGGAACAATCAAACCGGGTCCATCTGATGCGCCTAATGTGATCCTGCATCAACTCAAAAGCTTATGGAATCAGAGGAAAAATCAGACTAAATACCTGCTCCGACAGATTTCAGGAAAAAATTTTACTGAAGTTTTCATCTAGACGGGATTGGAGTAGAGGCAGAATAGTCGAGGAGAATTCCACTGAAATCTATACCGACGGGTCCAAAATGGACTGCGGTGTGTGTGCGCGGGTATTCTCTGAAACTTTGGATGTCTCTCTCTCGTTTCGACTAGCTAATTTTACTAGCATCTTCCAAGCGAGTAGAACTGGGATTCGAAAGGGCCTCGAAAGCCTTAGGAGGAACTATGTAGAAGTACGAAAAGCATACATTTTCTCAGATAGCGGCACTTCTGCCACTTGCAGCACCGGTTGCAAAATCTAAAACACTCTGAAATTGCAAATGTGCGTTAAGCTCAATGGCCTAGTTAATAGACATCTCTCTCATCTGGGTTCACGACCAAAGGAACATACACGGAAATGAGAGGGCTAAAGCTAAAGCCGGAGCATCTTTTGATGAATCCGAAGCTGTCTACTCGGACTCATCGAAAGAGAACTGCATCTGCAATTCGCACGTATGGCTGATACAAAGTATTTTATCCATTGGAAGTTTACCAGCATATTTTTTGGTATCGATGATCATTGTGTGGGTTTCCAAATTCGCTGTACTGATGATAATTTGTATTTATTAAATATTATGTAGGTGCGAAAATACTTTCTTGGGTAAAACATTGCATGAAAGGTGTTTACTAGGTAAGTATGTATGTACATTAGAGTGGTCCGGGAAAAATGCATGAGAATAAGGAACTCGGAATTTTTTAGGATTTTTCTACTTACGCCGAAAAGATATACAACCTTTTGTNTGTTTACTAGGTAAGTATGTATGTACATTAGAGTGGTCCGGGAAAAATGCGTGAGAATAAGGAACTCGGAATTTTTTAGGATTTTTCTACTTACGCCGAAAAGATATACAACCTTTTGTTTTTTTTAATCAAAAAATACTTTTATTTTATTAAAAAAAATATTTTGAAGTCGCTCAAAGTTTGCCATCTATTTACATATTTTATATGGGAAAAAACTATTTTTCGTAGAAATGGTATAGAATCGGTAAATGCTGTTTCTCTTCAGGAGACTTCAATGAGTACCCCCATTGCAGGTTTTTGGGGTTTTTGGGACCCTTGAAAACTTACAGAGTTTGCCGATTCAAAAATATAGGTTTCCAAGGTTTCTCAAATATATCTACGAATTTTTTTTTTCGAATAAAAAATACATGATAAACTTTGAGCGCTTTAAGTGACCTCGAAATATATTTTTTTTATTAAAAAAAAAGGGTATATTATTTCGATATAAATAGAACAATCCAACTTTACTGCTTTTGAACTACCCTAATGTACATATGCAAAATCCACTTGCTTTTAAAATATACACACGCATGTCAACATGGATGAGTGCTGGTCGAAATATTTAGTCTGCCGTATTTGCGTATACATATGGATGTACATGAAAACATTGTATGTATGTATGTAAACATAAAAATTTTGTCAATGCTAAAAGCTAATTAAAATTTCACGTATTTGGATTTATTGCCCTTACTGAATTTATTATGACGGTAATGGATTTATATTTTGATGGATAAGCACATTGGATATATTTGATTGATTGCGACAACCAAAACAGGTGGTAAATAAATGGCAATTAATTCCAGGAAGTAATGAAAACGATTTTTTGGCACGTGGCGAAAGACTTATTGCTTAGATATCTAATATTCCATGCTTAGCTAGCTATAATATTCAATAATAACTAGCGTCCAATCCATCATTACTCAAATCCCTGAATTAGATATGTAAATAACAAATAGAAAAAAACATTATTCCAGTATTTAGATAATTTCAAGATTTCGACTAAATTAACGAAAATATGCATTTTTAATCAAAAAGGGGTTAAAGATGTATGTGTGTGAATCTTTAGATGATGTTTTGCTCTTTTTGACCGAATTCAAAAAAGGAGGAAGATGGCCAACTCGTCGGAATATTTTTTACTACATGAACCGATTTCGATAATTCAAAATCGAATGTCGAATACCGAATTTAATTTTTTGGATCGATTCCCGGATCGAATGAGAAGCGCTCGATTAATCAATATTCGGATTAATCGATGTTTGGATTAATGGATTTACACCTCAGTGCGTTTTAACTGCTTTCGTGAAAAATAGCAACAGTACAAAGATACCGTTATTTATGAAGCTTTTATAAGGCTTAGGCAAGTAATGTTAGTGTTACAATAGGTCGCACTGAGAAATGAAAAGCTACATACATAAGTATGCCATCAGTTGTGACGGTGGGGGCGTATGAGTGATATTTCAAGCAAGTTCTTAATACATTCATTTTGACATTCACTTTATCAACTTTTCCCAGATATACCAATACGTTATTAATCCACTTTTGTAAGTTGGTTTATGGGAATCATGCTCGTCTAGAGGAAAGGGAGCGGGAGGTGTTTCCCCCCGGGCCCGGATTTTCAAAGGGCCTCGGATTTTTCGATAAACTAGGTTGGAAATTATAAATTACTAGTGAACCCCCAAGGCGTTAAAACGCCCAAAATTTCATTTAAAAAAGCTACAAACTACTGCAAATCTTAGTCAGAGTTATAAGCGATCCGAGTGGCATATTTCATCTAAATCCGTAGAGCCGTTTCTGAGTGAAGAGAGGAGTGGTTTTTAATATAATCAAATTTCAAATCATAATTAAATTAAAACCTTACCGCACATCTACAGGCCAAGGTCTTTACTTTGACCTCTCATATTTGAAATTCGAAATAACGGAGGTAACCTTATGACCTTCACAATTGTGCCTTCTGTTTAATATATATATATGATTGCATCCGTATGACTTTTAGATAAGGTGGCAAGCCTAATCAAAGATATTCCCAAACTAAAGCTTTCATAAATCTCTTTCGATTGATACTTAACTAAATTCGATTTTTCAAACAGGAGGAAAACTTTTCAAACTAAAACCTTCTTAAATCCCTTTTGTCTAACATTGTGATGCATGTTTCAATTAACTGGAGAATTAAGCTGAATTTAATTTTTCAATTTATTGTATTCATTAATTCATTTAACTTATTAAATAATTTGATATATTTGAAAGTAACTTTTTAAATACGTGGCAACCCTCTTTAAACACTCTAAATATTGAAACTAAAGATTTCTTTACGCTCTTACTTTTATATAACTTACTTAAACTTGACTTTTCAAACTGGTGGCAACCCTATTCAAAAGTATTTTCAAGCTTCAATCTTCTTATATTTCCTTCGTCTGACATTGTGATATATATTTTAATTAACTGATGAATTTAGATGAAATAACATTTTTTAACCTCTTTTATCCCATTTCGATTCACACCCATATTTCGTCGAATTGGGCTATGCCGTCGTTCACCGTTCCACCCGGCTGTTTCGCCTACTTTAACAGAATTAGAGCGGTAGCGAAAACAGCTGTTACCATTTCGTCGCACTTATAATTTAGGTGACCATATTTTGCAAAAGGAAACCATATATAGAAATGGTGAAAGGATAACAATTAAAAATATAAGGCAAGGGGAAATTATTATTTTAAGCCAGATTTAATGAATCGACACAGTGTATTTTTCAGCCAACAAAAATAATTCGTGTCATATGTTGTTCTCTTCTAAATCTCTGAAAGCAAAAAAAAAAAACGTACGGCCACCTTTGGCATGTACTGCCGCCATACCCAGCAGAGCGATAAAAATAAATCTATCGCCACGAAACTCCGCCGAGCAACTTCGCATTTGGCTGGGTTCAATTTAATATACTGGCGGTTGTTCTAATTTTAAAAGCGGGAATTTCACTGTGGTGAGGTCGCCGTTCGCCGGCATTGTGTTTCCACAGTAAAATAGAGTTATTTTTAGTGTCCCACCAGTCACATTCATTCAAATGATAGTTATGTATATCTATAAAACTAAAAAATCGTTTGGTATTTCGGTTAACACAATTTTATACATACTTCTATTTTAAGTTATCGTTGTACTTAAAAAAATTTTTTTCGCTGTTGTGTAAGCTTCAACGGCATAGTTATAATTCACAACTGATTAAATTCTAAAGTAAAATGTCCCACCAGTCACAATTGAATGTCCCATCAGTAGATACATCAGAATTGTATACAAAGTATATTTTGGAGCAAACTTAATAAAAATTGACTTTTGGAATCTAATTCATTAAATATACATTATGTTTTAAATATTAGGTGGCAACCCTATACAGATATCCACCAGGTAGAAAATACATATTTTGAATATATATGTACTGTGTATGTCTAACTAAAAAAATTTGGTTGAAATTAATAAGATAAAAATTGGTTTTAAAAAATGTGGCAACCCTAAACCAAAATAATTATGGATTAAAGCTCTCTAAAACATCTTTCAATTGATGTGCATATTAATTTATCGCAATTAAGTTTTGTGCAATCGAAATAAAGGCAACCTTTCCTACCGGTTCAAAAGTTTAATTTATTAAAATAATACACAAGTATTTTCAACAATTTTTATTGAGTTTGAGGCCGTTTTTTAATAAAAACTTATTGTGGAAAAGCAACAATAATTTGAAAGACCAGTTTTTCAGTGATATTTTGACTAGTTTTGGCTATTTTTCTTTTATTTAGTTAATGTTTATATTTTTTACCTAACCAGCGCCACATAACTGCACATCTCAAACTTCATACAAAAATTATGAATATTCAACAAACTTTAACTTTTGCAGCCGAAAATTTTAAGCTTTTTACTCAGAATTTTTAGAAAAATTTTAGTTATGCAGTTTTTTAGATCGTTAAATTTTTGAAGGTTAAAGAGCAAATTTCAAGACGCTAGAAAATCGCGTTGAATTTTTATAACCTTTTTTTGCTGATGGTGCTAGAAAAATTTCTCCCATACAAACGAAATTGTCGAGCATGTTTATATGGAAGAAAATGCACAACACCATCAGCCAAAAAAATTATTAAAAATCATCGCAATTTTCTAGAGTCTTGCATTTCAACGTTCTAACATTTATTGGGCTATAAAACTGCATACCTAAAATTTTTCTTAAAATTTTTAATAAAATGTTTTACATTTTCGGGTGTAATTGTTAAAGTTTATTGAATTTTTATAATTTTTGAATGAAGCTTGAAATGTGGATTTATGTGGTGCTGGTTATATAATGTGCCAGGCTTTTATAAAAAAAATTATAAACATTAAATAGACAAAAGAAATACGGAAACCAGTGCTTTTTGTTAAATAAACTAATTGATAGACTACTTTACCACAAACGCAATGAGTAAATGCTTCGAATTTTTATACTCTTTTTTGCTAAAAAAGAACAATTTGTGTCTTGGAAGTATGAAAAAGCATCTGTGAAGTCCAGAAAGAAAGCGTATTCAAACAAAACATACTGACTTTGAAATTGTTTAAGCTAAACTCATTTTAAAGTAGTTGAAAATACATGCGGGAAAAGGCAATTGACTGCTTCCTAGGACATGGCCATGTTGCAGGTAAAATAGTGCGAATTTCAATTAGTTATTATTGAAAATAAAGTTGTTTATAAATTTCTTTCAAACTAATACAATTTCCTGTAGGGTGACCACAAGGGTATGTGCATATATGTATATGTACATATATATTGCTCTAATGAATGTTGTATTTCGGTATTATTATTTTTCAAAGTTGCTCATAAATCAATCGCTAGATTTCAAAAAATATTTACATAGGTATCTTCAGGGTGTGACATGCATACATCTCTGTAGAGATTTGACAAAAGTATTTCTATTGAGTGAGGTCATTCTCTCTTCAAAGCAATAATTCATAGAGTTCTTATAAGATATTTTTATTTCCAATCATTAGGAGTAGTTTAGAATGTTATCTTAATGAAATTTTAATAAAAATGAAAAATTTTTGAATGGAAATTCCTCACATTTTATTCTAAATTCCAACCTACAGAAAGCTTTGTCAAAAGTCCACATATATGTAAAAAAAAAACCCAATCTACTATTTTCTACAGTGCACTTGGCAGTGGTGTACGTGTTTACAATAACATAAGCATAGTTTTAGGTGTTAGCAAAAATAGTTTGGTGGCTAATAAATGAGAATGCATACAAAAATATAATGTCGTTAGCTTACAGTTAAAAGTTGCTAAGTCAACTTTTTTCAAGTTTAACAGAAAATAATAAAAACCTTTCACACTTATTTTCTTGTAAAATTTGTTTTCCAAAAATACTCCAAATGAAATGAACTCCAAATGGACCAAATTCCACAAATTTTTGTATTCTTTGTTATCACATTTTCTGTAATTATTTTAGACTTAGCAAATTAGCATATCACTGAATAGAAACGGCTAGAAATAGAATAGAATCTTCTAGACACCGTTACAGTTTTTATTGCTCAGGCATCTCGCATCAAAATATAATATTTTAGAAAATATGGACTTAGCAACTTTTCACTCTAAGCTATCGATATTTATAATTCATATTCCAGTCACCCTCTGTGTGGTAGTAATTTATGCCGGCAATGGTAGTTTAAATATTCTCTTTTATAATAAAACTAGAGTACGTGAACGAAATATGTAGATCTGCATAAAAATAAGATGTAATAAAATCTATCCCACAAATATATATGTATGTACATATATGGCATGGTACCTATGCGTTTAAAATAAGTAATGCGATTAATATTACTGTGAAGAGAAATAGAAGTGAACGAACTCTGGTGAATAGCACATAGAAGTGTTATTATCAGGGAACGGATTTTATGGAAATTGCCTTTTTTTCTGCTAAAGAGATAGAGTATATTCGATTAAGAATGTCCACGATTTAGCTTTCCCTGATTCCATATATACACATTTGAAGTTGCCTTTTTTTGCCTTTTTTAAGATATTTGCCTTTTTTTTGCCTTTTTTAAGATATTTGTCTTTTTTTGCCTTTTCCACCTTTAAAAAAGTGATTATAGCATTTACAATATTTTTTTTAAGATTAAAAAATATACACATGCCCATGCAGCTTCTAGAAGCACAGGGACCTCTTGCCAAATTGGTGTTGAAAAAATTCAAAGCCGTTAGCTGAGAAAGCTAACGTAGGCTTGAAGACAATAAGGGGTGTGGATAAAATTGTAAAGGGCGAGGAAAACGCCCTTATTTCTGATAATATGAACGTTTCAAACGTTCCATATTTAAATTGGGCTCCACTTGTATCAACTTACGTCGAGCGCACATTTAGTACATTCAAGGCTTTTCTTCGCGAAAATCGAATGAAAATGCTGCCAGAAAACTTCAAAATGCATCGTGTGGTTCAATGTTACTACAACTATACAGATTAAAGTTTTATGAGTTAGAAACTCGAAAGGATAAAATAGTCAAAGATTCAAAGTACAAATTTTTCATATAATGAAACTACTACATAGTTTTTCTCTTTTTACTTGTTNAAATTTTTCATATAATGAAACTACTTCATAGTTTTTCTCTTTTTACTTGTTATATAAGCATTTCCAAAATAAATATAACTATTTATTGATTGTTCTTCGTATTTTCTGTCTTTTCTAGTGCCTTATTTTGCTTTTTTTGCAATACCTTTTTTTTGCCTTTTCCTGCCTTTTTCGTTAATTTGTTTTGCCTTGTTTAGCCTTTTTTGCAATTCCTAGTGCCTTTTCCTGCCTTTTTCGCTATTTTATTTTGCCTTTTCCATCCTATTTCGTTACTTTATTTTGCCTTTTTTATAGGTTTTTAGGTCCTAAAAATCCGTTCCCTGGTTATTATATATTTCAAATATGGTAAACATGTATGTATCTGGCCTGAGAATTGGCATGATTTACCACTTTTATATCAACTCACATTCTTGTTTATTTTTATAGTTCCCTTTTCAGTTTTCGTTTTTTTTTTCTATTTTTAGTCTTGAGAGGCAGGGCCGAAACCGGAGCTAAATTCGATCGGGCACAAAAAATATGCCCTCTTCTTATTATTTTTGAATTCCCAAAAAGACAAAAATATCTCAATTAGCCTTTACACGCAATTTACGTACATATCGCTTAAACTTTAAATACCACTTGCAGCCATATTAACCTTTAGTTGTAGAAAAATAATGGGAAACTTACCTAAGTTAACTATGCGTACATACATATGTATGTGGATCTGAATGGAATATCACCGTACAGCCATCTAAAATTAAACAATTCATATACCCTTTGATTCCAAATTTTATATTTTCATATTAATTGCTTGTGTGAAATATTCAAATACATCCAAAAAGAATGTTGGTGAAAATGTATCCAAACTTGNACATTCTTGTTTATTTTTATAGTTCCCTTTTCAGTTTTCGTTTTTTTTTTTCTATTTTTGGTCTTGAGAGGCAGGGCCGAAACCGGAGCTAAATTCGATCGGGCACAAAAAATATGCCCTCTTCTTATTAATTTTGAATGCCCAAAAAGACAAAACTATCTCAATTAGCCTTTACACGCAATTTACGTACATATCGCTTAAACTTTAAATACCCCTAGCAGCCATATTAACCTTGAGTTGTAGGAAAATAATGGGAAACTTACCTAAGTTAACTATGCGTACATACATATGTATGTGGATCTGAATGGAATATCACCGTACAGCCATCTAATATTAAACAATTCATATACCCTTTGATACCAAATTTTATATTTTCATATTAATTGCTTGTGTGAAATATTCAAATACATCCAAAAAGAATGTTGGTGAAAATGTATCCAAACTTACCCAACAAATGAAGTATCAAACAAAATTTAAGACTAAAATGAGCATGTACTATGTACATTAGGGTGGTGCAAAATAAGTAAAGTAATCAATTCAGTTAACAAGTTAAATGAAATATATTAATTCGGGTGTCAAATAGAGGTTTAAAAAATCTCTGCTTCTAAAATATTTGTTGAAAGGGTTGCCTTTTGCTCAAAAGCAATTAAATGAATATGAATAATTAAAACCCTTTAATACATATACATACATATATATGTACATACATATGTAGGTGTCAATCAAAAAAAGTTTAAGAGGACATTCTTTATTTACGTTTTTGAAGAAGATTACCGCCTGTTTAGAAATTCAAAGTCAATTCAAATTAAATGGAATTTCTAATATTGGTATCAAACGATAGAGGTCTAAATGAGCCTCATTTATGAAAGTTTTTTGTAGAGGGTTGGCACCAGTTCAAAAGTTGCTGTTCAATTAAATGAGAGCTTAAATAAATCATTATACCACAGGCGCCTAAAGTAATAAATTTAAAAAATCCCTAAATATATTTTGAAAAAAGGGTTGCCATTTTGTTAAATGCATACTGAACTTAGTTAATTGAAACGTTGCATCAAAGTTTCTACACATTTGCTCCAAGTTATTTTGAAAGCATTTTAAAGAGTGGCCACTTTTTCTACTTATGTATGCTAAATAAAATGTATTAATTTAACAATTTATAAACTGAAAATAATATTAATTCGGATTTTTGTAGTTAGGTGGATTAGGTAGTAAAAAGAGAAAAGTATATGTACAAGAACAAGAAAGACAACAGAGGAAGTTAAGATTGTAAGACCATTAAAGGTAGGAAATCAGTTTATTAGTTTTCAAAAGTATATCAACAACTCGTTAAAATAACTTTGTATCTCGAAACACACGCACTCATTTGCAAAATTTTGTTAAGTTATCAGTGCTCGGCGCGTCAAACACAACAGTTGAATTCAGTGTTTCCACACTACTCCCCACCCCAGATTCTACGTCATTTTGAAGGGAAGGTACAATATTTGTTGCCATAACATTTTGATTATCCTTCAACGCCTGCATAAGTGCATCAGTATTGTAGCACAAAACCAAGTTTACGTTTAATCCTTCAAAGATTTGCACAAGATGCGGCTTTAAATTGTAAAAAATAATCTTCTGATTTCTTTGTTTAAAATCTTCAATTAGAGAAGAAATCACTTTGGCTGCGGTATAATCCGCACCATAGACATAGGTGCAATCGATTACTGCAGGAAGTGTAGTTTTATTGCCAAACTTCAATACAATATTGCGCACAAATTCGACGGAGGGAAAGATGAGGCAGCGATCTGGTGTGAGTTTGATAAATTTAATGCCATCATGAGTCTGAAAAGAAACCAAGAACATATTAAAAACACACAAAGCTCCAAACATAGATTAAGGTTTTTGGTTCACTTAAGTACCTCCAATGTCTCCAGACGAACTTTCGGACGCGCTGAATGATACAAAATAAATAATAAATTTACACCTATACCTAAAAGGATGCCAACCTCCAACGGCATAACCAAGCAGGCTACCAAAGCAACAAAATAAGGAATTAAATCAGTACCTGGAAAGAGAAGATAATAGAGAAATTAAAAAAAATAATGCGATATTTTTAGCATCACGAACTTTTTTATCAACTATTTTTGCAGCACTTACGTTTACTACGCCACATTGGCATGATCACCTGGTACTGCAGTTGGAAGATCACCGCTGAGATGATGATGGAAGCCAGAACCGTCTTTGGGATATAGTAGAAGAACTCAGTTAAATAGACCAAAGCAAACATTACAACTATGCCAATATAAAAATTGCCAAGCGGAGTACGAACGCCACTGGCTTTATTGACAGCCGAACGTGCCAGACCACCATTGGCACGATAACCTTGACAAAATGAATTTGCCACGTTCGCTACACCCATTGCAAGCAATTCCTGTGATGCGTCGATAGGCTGCCCCTTAGCTATAGAATAAATTCAAAGAATTTTCGTACTATGCGATGAATATAAAAATAGTTCAACTCACAAAGCGCTTTACATACAGCGATATTCTCCAACAATGCGACGAGCGGCACAATCAACAGTCCGTAACCCAAATTATTCACCATATCCAAGAAAGATTCAGCTTCTACAGCTGACTGGCCGGCAGTGACATTGGCCGGTACAGCTTCAATGGAGAAGGGTGGTAAACGAAATTCAGGCAATCCCGCTGGTATAAATCCTGTCAGCCGGAAATAATTTTTATCTTGCTGCTGCAAATACATGCTCAGTGCTGCGCATATCATAACCAGTGTGGCGTTTCGTGATACGCTAATAAACCACAAAACCTTAGTGACGAAGTTGTGATACCATTTCCGCCCCATTTTCGGGCCGACTTTAATGCGTCCTATGAAGCGCATTAACAGCAAAATAGCAACACAGCTACATCCGAGAATAGTGTCCGCTAAGCGTATACTCCCAATGCTGTTAATCATGCTTATCCATCGCTCCAGAAATGTGGTACCTTTCGCATTTTTTATACCAATAATATCTTTAAACTGCGCTGTGGATATGATCAGTGTAACAGCACTTGTGAAACCGGCACTGACGGGATCCGAAACAAATTCAATGATGAAACCTAATCGGAAGAATGCCATAAGAATTTCGATGATGCCAGTAAGGAATGTAAGTAACACAGCGCGTTGCCATACACCTTTGGCGAACTGAAAAACCATAAGTGATGCAATGGCTGTCGAGCCAACCGTGCTGTCTTTGCAAGTACCAAGTACTACGTAAACGAAACATCCCATAAACGCACCATAAAGACCATACTGCGGGAAAATAAAATAATATTTTAAATGTATGGAGAAAACGTTTAAAATAAGTAAGAAAAACCACTTCCAGTGAAAAAACTAAACAAAGTCTGGGATGAGACCCCTCCCCCTCTTTGGATGACGACCACGGCAAAAGTTTAAGGGACTACGATTTGAGGGCATGCATTTGGAATGTCCGCATCCTTAAAGGGGAGGGTGCCTCTGCCCGTGTGGTCGTAAGCACAAAAGATGGCATCGCCGCCATCCAAGAAATGTATTGGATGGGGCAAGGCATGCAATGTCTTGGACCTTGCGGTGTCTACTACAACTGCCATGTAAAGGAGCGCAAATTCAATGTTGGATTTGTGGTGGGGGAGAGACTCCGTCGCAGGGTACTGTCGTTCACTCCAGTGGATCTGTGCAGAAAAAAATGTGCGCCCCAAAAAGCAAGGAAAGCTTTTCTCGACAAGTTGCAGTCACAACAGAAGGCCGGAATGCCCGGAAACTCGACTGTCACAGGTCTAAGAGAGCACTCTTCAACAAACCGACGTATTCCAGCTCATAGAGTACCGCCAACGAAAAAGTAGCCGGATTCAGCGAGCTCGAATGAAATAACAAAAAAACATCATCAAAATTATCATGCATAAAATTGCCATGCTTAAAATTTTTGAGGACGTTCGCCCTGCCTATGATAAAAATTGTCTAACAGTGTTAGTGTTGCTCGATTTCTCTAAAGCTTTCGATAGTATTGATCACAACATATTCCTGCAAAAATTGCGTTACCATTATAAATTTGGGGGTTTTCTTTTCAATTAATAATTGTACGTTTATTTAGTAGGTGGTAATATGTAGAACAACAAACCTGTGTTGGAAGTCCAGCGACGCTTGAGTAGGCCAAACCTTGTGGAATTACTGTTAAACCAACAGTTATGCCCGCTATGAGATCACCAATTGCATCGCTGCGTGTATATCGAGGTAACCATTGCAAAATCGGTAAACGTTTATAGAGCGTCTTTTTGCGAAACACATTATTCAGGCTAGATTCGCAGAAATCGCCAAAATTACATCCCTTCGTAGGTTTCTGATGATCGGTCACGAGTATGAAATCGGTGGAGCCATTTAATTGTAGCTCAGTAGGTTGATCGATTTGTTCTGCCGTTTTAACACTTGACATATCTGGTAAAAGCGTTTGATTTACGATGTTTATTTGAGCGACTTATTTTGATTTATTTTTATTCACTTTTCATTTGCGTAAATTCTTTTGATTTAAAATTATTTAAATATTATCTTTATTTTTGATATCTTCAGCAGAATATTCTAAAATTAAATTATTAGTTTAGATGAAAATTTTCACGGAAACACTCTTAATTAGAACAAGTTCATACAAACTTATTAAATTTAAAAAAAAAGTATACTACTAGTATCTAAGAAGGCGATCTTCGCACGTCCATGCGCGTCAGGCTGCATGAGGAAAAATGTCGCTGCAGCCGTTGGTACCTTGAGTCTACATAAATGTTTCAATATACTTATACTCACAAATGTATGTATGTCCGTACTCTTGACGAGTGTATATACAAATAGTGTAGAATATTACTTACATAGTACTTGTGTTTGAGCTATTGTTGAGTATGTTTTTATATTGGAATATGCGTAGCTATTTGCCAAATTTATTTGCTTAAGACAAATTAGTAAGGTAACTAAAGATATTTGACTAAATGGACAAACATAATATTCCTCGGCTCCTAACTTTAATTTATACAAATGTTGACTAACTTATTAACACTTTCGCGAATTGTCATACGAGTTTTTATTGATTATTCGATCAAAATAATAAATTCTAAATTTATTTTGTTGATAAAAGAGTCAGAAAATAAATCAATACTTTGCTTTTCAAATTGCAAATAATATTTGATGCAAAAATCTGATTCTGGTACCATGTATCAGACTGCATAATAATGACACTGTAGAGCAAATCTCAAATTTTTAAATGTCACAAAAATACCGATGCACGTAAACATAATTTTGGATCGCAGGCTCTGATCAACATTCATAAAAAAATACAAACTTTAACAAGGAAAAACTAAAAAAATAACAACTTTTTTATTTTATTTTTCCATTTCTATTAAAGCCTGTCGCCAAAAAATCGTGATGAAAATCTATGGGTAAATAAACAACTTTTGAATGGTCAAATGAAAATGAGCAATAATTTTAGGTATGAAATAGAAGCAGGATGTAATATTACTCATATACCATATCGTACATGGCCGTACTCTAGCCCTACATGGCGTATGAGTAACATTTTCCATTTTTAATGTTTCGTCATCCCCATTGCAAACTTAAAATGAAAATATATTGGGGAAAGTGACTTTTCTAGATCAATGGTATCCGTAATCTACTACTCAAAATTAAGTTTACGTGTACCGGCGTTTTTTGTTTCAGCGTCCCTACAATGTAAAAGTAATAACATTTTTTTGCATACACTTTTGCTAAGACTTTGGCCGAGCTTATCCTCCGATTTGTGATATGCGTCTTGATGTTGTTACACAAATGTAAGGACCTACAATTTTACGCCGCCTCGGAACAGCAAATGAATTTTTTGATAAGCTGTTTCGTGGCAGAAATACATTCGGAGGTTTAGCATTGCCTGCCGAGTAGTATACGGACCACTAATCACTCAGCTACAGTGGTCGTTAGATTAGACTACGCGCGCATTATCATTTTATATGCAACCACATGTACCCAGTAGAAAATATATCTGATATCCTACGAAACTCATAACTAGGAATATGGGTTCATCAGTTATATGCGTAACCGAAAAAAATACCCAAGCATGTGAGTCGATCAGATGTTCGCATTTCCAAGTGATATGGAAAATTATGAAATATTAACGCTGAGGACTAGAGGTGAGAATACACCCGCATTAAGACATGGTTGTTGGTAAAAGGCGACTGAAATCTTTTGTTGTAAGCATCCCGAATGGCAGTATTTCGTCTCGGCAAATAGAAGGATGCCTGGAAAATACCCACAAACCCTAGAAATATGAAACAAAACTGTAATCTGTATATAATATCTACTCGCACTTGCGGCAGGAACACGGATTCTGGGCATCCCCAGTCATCATTAAAGCTGCATGCTGGAGTAGCTAGTACCAATCTATACTTCTTTAGAAAGTGCGATGCGTTCTACTCTGACTATTGATTTGGTCATTCCATTGACTGCCTTTCGCGTCAGTTTGGATAAGGCTTGTCGGCTTCGTCCACCCCTTACCCAGGCACTCAAAACTTATCATCAAATGCAGTGGAAATGCTATCGCTGCAGGCAAAGAGAGTACGAGATGCTAATTCGTTCTTCGAAAAAGGCTTCCTTTAAGAGTTGCTGCCATTGAAACCTTTCGCCAAACTGCTAGGCTGCTAAAATTTCTAAATTACCAAACCGAAAAATTGGGTTCACTCAAGAGGCCTCTGGCCTATGAGGCTGTAAAATGCTCTGAACCCTGCAGAATTTGCAGACATTAGGTCATACGAATAAAAACTAAGCAATTGCCTTTCCTTAAAATTTCAGACCTTTTACTTAAATGAATAAGAGAAACCGAGCTATAACTAAAAGAGAAATAGAGTTCACAAAGTGACCAAATCCCTCCAAGTCACAAAAAAAGTTCTCTTCAGAAACTTTGCGGGTTTCAAATGAATGAGCTGGGCTCCAGAATAATTAAAGCTTTTTACAACTGATTTTAACTAGTTATTACTATGTAAAATTTATTAACTAGAACAAGAATCGATTTTCTTCAAAATTGCTACTTTCTCTGAATTTTGCACAAAAAAAAATTTAATACAAGCAAACAAAAATTCAAACAATCGGGCTCAACTGGTCTCTTGTAAAGTTTATTAGATTTCATTAAAAAAAAGCAACTAAATTTGAGTGAAACTGTGAAAATGCCAATTTTGAAACATTGTGCGATGCTGGTAAAAGAGGAAGATGAAGGCTTCATCTGCATTGGAAAACCCTCCATCTTGGCTTCACTTGGCATTTCCAATTGGCGTCTGTTGGCACAGAAGAGAAACGACTGGCGTACTTTGTTGCGATCGGCTAAAATCGCTTCCATGTTCTTACTATTTCTAACCGACTTCCAAAAAAGCAGGAGCTTATAAGTTCGTTGGAATTTTTTTTGGACCATGTCAACCGATTTGGATAATTCTTTTTGCATCGGAAAGGTAGTGTCTCAGAGGTGGTCCCATACTAATCTGATTTAGATCCGATCATTGAATCATGAAAAAATTAACGGTACTCCTAAATTTTTATATGAGAATTGAAGTCGGTTTTGTTTTTTGCTTAACAATTACTTGTTAAGATCAAGCTTTGTCACTGAGATAAAACATATTTTATTTTCAAGATTTTCGCAAGTTCACATACAAGGAAACATACTTTTTCACCCGGGTTAAATGCTAGTACAATAGTTTAAAATCTTTTGTCAAGTCACAAAACTTATCTCTAATTAACATTCTACGGTCGTTGAAATTAAGATAAATAATTCTTANGAGTACGAGATGCTAATTCGTTCTTCGAAAAAGGCTTCCTTTAAGAGTTGATGCCATTGAAACCTTTCGCCAAACTGCTAGGCTGCTAAAATTTCTAAATTACCAAACCGAAAAATTGGGTTCACTCAAGGGGCATCTGGCCTATGAGGCGGTAAAATGTCCTGAGCTCTGCAGAATATTTGGTTAAAAATCGCTAAGAAGTATTTGATTAAAGTTTTTGTGAACAATAGGTCATATAAATAAAAACTGAGCAATTGCTTTTCCTTAAAATTTCAGACCTTTTACTTAAAACGAAATAGAGTTCACAAAGTGACCAAAGCCCTTCAAGTCACAAAAAGAAAGTTCTCTTCAGAACCTTTGATGAGCAGGGCTCCAGAATAATTACAGCTTTTTACAATTGTTTTTAACTAGTTATTATTATGTAAAATTTATTAACTGGAACAAGAACTGATTTTCTTCAAAATTGCTACTTTCTCTGCATTTTGCAATAAAAAATTTAATACAAGCAAACAAAAATTCACACAATCTGGCTCAACTGGTCTTTTGCAAAGTTTATTAGCTTTCAGTAAAAAAAGCAAATAAATTTGAGTGAAAAATGAAGGCTCCAGTGAACTGTGAAAATGCCAATTTTGAAACATTGTGCCATGCTGGTAATAGAGGAAAATGAAGGCTTCCTCTGCATTGCAAAACAGATGGAGAAGGACTTAGCTTGCCTTGGCATTTCCAATTGGCGTCTGTTGGCACAAAAGAGAAACGACTGGCGTGCTTTGTTGGGATCGGCTAAAATCGCTTTCATATTCTTAATATTTTTAACCGACTTCCAAAAAAGCAGGAGGCTATAAGTTCGTTGGATTTTTTTTATGTATGCTACCGCATAACTTTGGACCACGTCAACCAATTTGGATAATTCTTTTTGCATCGGAAAGGTAGTGTCTCAGAATCATTGAATCACGGTACTCCTAAATTTTATATGAGAATTGAAGTCGGTTTTGTTTTTTTTTTTTAACAATTACTTGTTAAGATCAAGCTTTGTCGCAGATATAAAATATATTTCATATTTTATTTTCAAGATTTTCGCAAGTTCGTAAAAAAAGCAAACATACTTTTTCACCCGGGTTAAATGCTAGTACAATAGTTTAAAATCTTTTGTCAAATCACAAAACTTATCTCTAATTAACATACTACGCTCGTTGAAGTTAAGATAAATAATTCTTATTAAAATATGTTTTTAATCTTCTAATACATATCGCTCACAAAAAAAAAACTGCGTACTTTTAGGAACATATTTTCCAGGTAAACTAGCTTCTAATAAAAATATTTACAAACACTTAAATGTACATATACTTATGTAAATATGTGTTCCTGCCTACGCACATTCTGACTGAGTTATTTACAATTTCGATAAGTTATCAGTGGTCGGCGTGTCGGATATAAGAGTAGAATTCAGTGTTTCACTACTACTCTCCACCCCAGACTCGACATCAGCGCTAAGATGAGGTACTGAGTTTGATACCGCACCATTAAGATTCTCCTTCAACGCCTGTGTCAGCGCATCAGTATTGTAGCACAAAACCAAATTTAGGTTCAAACCCTCAAAGATTTGCACAACATTTGACTTTAAATTATAGAAAATAATTTTCTGGTTTCTTTGTTTGAAGTCTTCAATTAGCGAAGATATCACTTTGGCGGCAGTGTAGTCCGCACCATAGATGTAGGTGCAATCGATAACCACATGAAGTGTGGTTTTATTACCAAATTTCAATACAAGATTGCGCACAAATTCGACAGAGGGAAAGATGAGGCAGCGATCTGGTGTTAGTTTCAGGAATTTTATGCCATCATGAGTCTGTAAAGCGAGGAAAAACAGATAAAATTGATGATCAATGCTTTTGGCAGACTTATGTAAGTACCTCCAATGTCTCCAGACGAACTTTCGGACGCGCCGAATGGTATAAAATAAATAGAAGATTCACACCGATTGCTATAAGGATGCCCACCTCCAGCGGCAAAACCAGGCAGGCAATGAAGGCAACAAAACATGGAATTAAATCGGTACCTGAAAGGATAAAATGACGTAACAGTTAATCTACTAACATTATTATTAGAACAACCAATATTTAAACTCAGAGCCCACTATTTCAAAATTAACTATTTCTGAATTAACCATCCATGANTCTACTAACATTATTATTAGAACAACCAATATTTAAACTCAGAGCCCACTGTTTCAAAAAAATAAGGACCTGTTTTTAAATCCATTTCTGAATTAACCATCCATGTTTGTTTTAATTGTAACCCCATATAAAGGTAGAATTAATGTATTGAGGATAACGGCTAAGGCATTTTTGGGAAAATACCACTACTACGATCACATAGACGGTTTAAGTCAATCAATAACATAACAACATAAACACCAAAATTAGAGCTTCAAACCATGTGAAAAATTAAAGAAAATTCTGTAAATTTTCATTAAAATATTTCACTTTTTAATTGGACTCTTTTGAAAAAAGTTGAGTATGCTGTTTTTTAGTCTATTAAAATTTAGTATAATAATGTGAAAGTCTGAGCTAGCTAGGAACTGCCAATGATTTTTGACAAACTTTTTATATGGAGAAAAAGAGTGACACCTTCAACAAAAAAAAATTGCCAAAAATCATAGCTTCCTCAGACTTGCACAATATTATACAAAAATTGAATGGGCTAAAAACTGCGTACTCAGTTTAAAGGGAAAATTTTGATGAAAATTTGCAGAATTTTCTTTAATTTTGCACAAGGTTTGGAGCTCGAATTTTTGGGGTCTTGGTATTAGAATTAACCATATTAAAAAAAATTGTGAAAAATAAAGTAATTAAAAACAGTTGCACATATTGCAAAAAAAATNAGGCATTTTTGGGAAAATACCACTACTACGATCACATAGACGGTTTAAGTACAGCCAATCAATAAAGTTTATGTACAGCGATTTCTTGCAATACGGGCAACTGTTATTTATTTATTTTGTTTTTCGTAAATTTTTTTATAAAAATATGGTTAATTCTACAATAAAAACGCCAAAAAATTTGAGCTTCAAACCTTGTGCAAAATTAAAGAAAATTCTGTAAATTTTCATTAACATATTTCACTTTTTAATTGGACTATTTTGAAAAAAGTTGAGTATGCTGTTTTTAGCCTATTAAATTTTAGTATAATAATGTGCAAGTCTGAGGTAGCTAGGAACTATCAATGATTTTTGACAAATTTTTTATATAGACAAAATGAGCGTTACCTTCAACAAAAAAATTTGCCAAAAATCATAGCTTCCTCAGACTTGCACAATATTATACAAAAATTGAATGGGCTAAAAACTGCGTACTCAGTTTAAAGAGAAAATTTTCATGAAAATTTGCAGAATTTTCTTTGATTTTGCACAAGATTTGGAGCTCGGATTTTTAGGGTCTTCGTAGTAGAATTAACCATATTAAAAAAAATTGTGAAAAAAAAAATAATTATAAACAGTTGCACGTATTGCAAAAAAAAAATCGCTGTACCTAAATTTTATTGATTGACTGTATGTTTCACTCAAAAAAAAAGAAATACGTATTTTATTATTTCATAAAATAAGCACCCTAAACACCATGACACATTCTAGGAAAATTTNAAAAAAAAAGAAATACGTATTTTATTCTTTCATAAAATAAGCCCCCTAAACACCATGAAACATTCGTGGTGGAAATATTTTCACATTGAACTCCATACTTCATTGCTCTTAGTACTTACGCTTACTACGCCACATTGGCAATATAACATGATACTGCAGTTGGAAGATCACCGCTGAGATAATGATGGAAGCTAGAACTGCCTTNAAATTTTTTCACATTGAACTCCATACTTCATTGCTCTTAGTACTTACGCTTACTACGCCACATTGGCAATATAACATGATACTGCAGTTGGAAGATCACCGCTGAGATAATGATGGAAGCTAGAACTGCCTTTGGAATATAGTAGAAGAAGTCAGTTAAATAGACCAAAGCAAACATCACTATCAAGCCGATATAAAGATTTCCGAGTGGTGTACGAACGCCACTAGCGTTATTGACAGCCGAACGTGCGAGACCACCATTGGCACGATAACCTTGGAAGAATGAATTGGCCACGTTTGCTACGCCCATGGCAACTAATTCTTGTGTTGCGTCAATAGGTTGTCCTTTAGCTGCAAATTGAAAAAAAAATAATNGTTTGCTACGCCCATGGCAACTAATTCTTGTGTTGCGTCAATAGGTTGTCCTTTAGCTGCAAATTGAAAAAAATAAATAAATCAATAATTTAGGATCTTACGCCTATTGTTAGACTCACCAAAAGCTTTGCATACGGCAATATTCTCCAGCAACGCAACGAGCGGCACAATCAACAGGCCGTAACCCAAATTACTCACCATATCCAAGAATGATTCAGGTTCTACAGCTAACTGCCCGCTAGTAGAATTGGCCGGTACAGCATCAATGGAGAAGGGTGGTAGACGAAATTCAGGCAATCCCGCTGGTATAAATCCTGTCAGCCGAAAGTAATCTTTACCTTGATGTTTCAGGTGCATGCTCAGTACTGCGCATACCACCACCAATGTGGCATTTCGTGATACGCCCAGAAACCACAGAATTTTAGTGAGCAAGTTATGATACCATTTGCGTTCAGTTTTTGGACCCACCTTAATGCGTCCTATGAAGCGCATTAATATCAAAATTGCAACACAGCTACAGCCGAGAATGGTGTCCGCTATGCGTATACTTCCGATATCGTTAATCATGCTTATCCAACGCTCCAGAAATGTGGAGCCTTCTCCATTTTTAACACCGATTATATTTTTAATCTGCGATGTGGAGATGATTAATGCGACAGCGCTTGTGAAGCCGGCGCTCACTGGACCCGAAACAAATTCAATGATGAAACTTAATCGGAAGAGTGCCATAAGAATTTCGATGATGCCAGTGAGGAATGTAAGTAACACAGCGCGTTGCCATTCACCTTTGGCGAACTGGAAGACCATAAGAGATGCAATCGCTGTCGATCCGATGGTGCTGTCCTTACACGTGCCGAGTACTACGTAAACGAAGCATCCCATAAACGCACCATAAAGACCATACTGGGGGGTAAAATAAATAATATTTTTATAAATCTTTGCAAAAAATAACAACACTTCGAACATGTGTAATAACGAAAATGTGTACATATTAATATACCAATAACCACGTACTGCCTTTTGTTAATATTCGCAATGTTTTACATGCTAAAAATTAATTAATTTTGTATAAAACCACGGCTTATATTTTAGCAAACTCCATTTAATTCCAAAAATGATACTGTGTTCAAAAACTAAGAAAAATCTGTAAAGTTTCAGCAAAATCGTGAATTTTTTAATACGACTTTCTAAAAAGAATTCAAGTATGCAATTTTATAGCCCATTAAATTTTAGTGTAATAATGTGGAAATTTGAAACAACTAAAAAATGCGTTGATTTTTGAGAATTTATTTGCTGACTGTCCTACGCATTTTTTTCCACACAAAAAATTTTCAGATTTTTTTTTTTATATGAAAAAATGCGTAGGACAGTCAGCAAACTAATTCTTTAAAATTTGCAAATTATTATACTAAAAAAATTTCAGAATTTTTTTTATATGAAAAAAAAGCAAAAAGAAAACTCAATTTTTTAGAGGTTTGAAATTTGCAGATTATTGTACTAAACAACTTTCAGATTTTTTTTATATGAAAAAAAATGCGTAGGACAGCCAGCAAAAAAATCTCGAAATTCAACGAGAATTTTTAGACATTTGAAATTTGCACATTATTAAACTAAAATGTCATGGGCTAACTTCATACTGAATTCTTTTTAGAAATTCCGTATTAAAAAGTTCTCGATTTTGCTGAAGCTTTGCAGATTCTTCTTAATTTTTGTACACAGTATCATTCGTGGATTTAAATGGGATTTGCTAAAACATAAGCTATATTTTAAAACAAAATTAACAAAAAAAAAAAAATTAGGATGTAAAACATTGCGAATATTAACAAAAAAGCCGTACGCTCAATTTTGGCAGTATCTACATTTTTTGGGAAAATATAGAGGTTCATTTAAAGCAACTCATACTATTTAAAAAGTAAAACAGGAACAGGAAGTGGGTGCTCACTACTTTAGTTGAATAAAAAAATATTAAGTTCAAAAAACCTGGGTAGCAGTTATTCGTCGCCACGCTGTATAGGAACTCTTGTATTCAACCTTGTGGAAGAAAATAAAAAAAATTCATACGATTCTAGGCTTACTCTAATATAGATACGATATTAACGCAAAAATGGGATGATATGCATATGAATGCTTTTTATTGTAATACCATTCAGAATATTTAAATGATTTTACATCACATTAAACAAGTCATCGGATGTGACATATCACTGTGGATATGATAACAGTGAGAGTTGTAAAAGAAATATAAATAATATTATACATATTGTGACGTATCCTTGTTTTCGTACGAATTGCAAATAATGAAACAACTCTAAATAACGATTTTATATCACATCGTCAAATTTCCATCACCCGAGCTTATATCACGAGATGCAAAATCATATCACATTTAATCCGGTTTTGTATATGTCATCAACGACATGTGCATGTGATAAAGATAAAGAAATTATGTGCCTGCGTCTTTTTTAAAATGGTAGTCATTTAAGTTTCCGAATGAGTCTTTGCCCCAGGTGCTGCCGGCGAGCAACTTGAGGACCTTATTGCGGCTCTAACTATAATTTGTTGACAACTGCAGCTGTGTGCGTGGAGAAAGAGAGCAGGCTATTAATTCTTGCCGGACCACCTTCGTCCAGGTGGTGAAGAGGGTCGCCGTTGATTTCGTTGGCGAGAGTGTTAAGCTCCTTGCAGTGACGAAGAGAGAAAGGCTGGAGAGATAGCCGTTTACTTTTGAGCAGAGGTCATCAATTCCATTCCCATATGCCTTTATCGAGCAAGCGAATGAGATCAGGAAAACTCCCTCAGATGGCTGGGGGATCTTCGAGATATAGAAGTTAAACAGTAAGGGGGAGAGAGCACCATCTTGTGGAACTCCTTTTTATTCTTGTATAGGTTTCTATGTTTGGTCTCTGAAGATCACTGACGACTGTCGACCACTCAACTAATTTTCCGACCACCGCTTGAGTCCCTGTAAGAGAGAGGAGGCCTCAATGTCTTCTAGCAACGTGGCATAGCAGACGGTGTCAAACGCCTTTGAAAAGTCCAGCGCTACTAGGACAGTTCTCTCACAGGGTCGGTTGCGGTTTAGGCCACGAGTTATTTGGGTGTTTATGGCGTTAAATGCTGTTGTTGTGCTATGCACTTTACGGAGGTCATGCTGATGCTTCGCCGGGGACAGGTGGTAGGTGAAGTACGGGAGAAGCAGGGATTTTAGTGTCTCCGCGACCGGGGAAAGGAGCCTTATCGGGCGATAACAGTCTCCTTTGTTGGCGGGTTCCCCCTGTTTCAGCAGTGGGACCACTCTCCGTGATTTCCTCACATCAGGAATGATGAGAGTGGCCATTGACAGGTTGAGACCTCCGTTTGGTATGCTAGTCCCGCGGGCCCCAAATGTTTCAGCTTCACCATACAGATTCCGTCGTGTCCAATGGCTTTGGAGGATTTCGCCTTCCCTATGGCGCCTTTCACTTCGACGCTGGTGACAACAAATGGTGCACTATTTTTAACAGTTTGTGCAGCCTCCAGGTCACTCGACATTTGGACTTGTCTACCTTAGGATTCAGTGTAAACTGCCAGCTAAAATAGCTCGCGCATTTCTTCGGGTCCGATGAGGCGCAACCTTCGAATGAAATTTCCACTCTGTCATCGGGCTTCCACGGCTTGGACAAGGGCCGCCCAGTCTTCCTACTTTTTCCGCTCGCCCTGATTTACCAGTTGCCGAATCTCCAAATTAAGATCCTTCCAGCGACAACAACAACAAGTGAAACAACAGCCCTTGGTTGGGTAAAACCCGAGACATTCCGGTACTTAGAACTGGCTATCGTGGGAATGTCAATGGCGTCGGGTTGGGGCCGTTAGCAAAAACCTTTGCCAAGTGAATATATCTTTCGCGAAGCTCCAGCAGTTATTACGATCAAGTGTAGGAGGTGTATCTGCACTTAGTGCGTACTTAGAATTCGTGGGTACTCTTGAGAACTTTTCAAGATATTTAGGCATAAAAACTACGAACAACATTTTTACTATTTTTTAAAACGGATACTTGTAAAATTTTAGCAAATTAAAATTTAATTAAACGATTCGTAGCAGAAACTTTTTTGTTAACGTAATAATTGAGCTCTAGGATAGCACATACACACATTGCCTATATCATGTGTAAAATATTTAGGCATTTATCACTGTGTAACATTTAAATTAAGTAACCATGCTCACATTTTCAGGCACACTGAGAATCGCGAAAACACTAAAGTAAGGTTGTTGTCCACTTTACAAAGCCTTATTTATGTCCCTAGCTCTTTTTTTCTCTTTCGGAACCAAAATATACGCAAAGATAAATATATTCACAATTTTGTGCTTAGCTGGCCATCGTCGACAGACTAATCTGCAATCTACAGCAAAATTATTTTTAGCAAAACACCTGCAACACGCGCCTGTCAATGAAATGCAAATGGCCCAGTTCTAGCGAATCCTAACAAATGTTTATAAAAAAATATATTTATATCACTTTGAACAAACCTGTGTTGGCAGTCCAGCGACGCCGGCATAGGCTAAACCTTGCGGAATGACCGTCAAGCCAACAGTTATGCCCGCTATTAGATCACCGACTGCATCGCTGCGTGTATATCGAGGTAACCATTTCAAAATAGGTAAACGTTTATAGAGCGTTTTTTTGCGGAAGACATTCTTTAGGCTAGACTCACAGAAGTCGCCGAAGCTACGTCCTTTAGTCGGCGACTGATGATCGGTCACGAGTATGAAATCAGTGGAGCCATTAAATTGTGTTTCTATGGGCTGATCGATTTTAGAGCGCGTTCGAAATTGTTCTGCCGTTTCAACACTGGACATATTCCGTTAAGTTTAGGTATTTATTAATAACTATGTTCGTTTATTAGAATTATTTGGATTTATATTTATTCAGGGCAAGAATATTTTGTATCACTATTTTTCTTAAGTATTTTATTTATTTTTTATTCTAATTATATTCGTTTTCTTGCCGTATAGATATGGTCCTGCTGCGATCCGAGTGGAAAGCTTGTATTACCACTTTCAATATCTGAGTAAATAAGTCGCACGAAGTTAGTGGCTCTGCCTTAAACCTCATTTGATTTCGAACGCCTCAGGAAACTTTATCTCAATTTGAACGCAGATGAAACGTGTACTCAACGTCACTCTACGTAGCCGTATGAGTTTTCGGGATCCGAAATTTAGACATAGCGTCGTAGAGACAGCCTCTTTTCGTGCTACCAAAAGCCAATTAAAAAACGGTGAAAGCGCGATGTTCTTTCTAGTAGCTCGTTTCTGTAACAGTTCTCTACCAAGGCGAATTGAGATATGAATTCGCCGCCCTGTTCTCTACTGCTAATGAGTAGTAGAGAATGACGTATATTCTCTACCAGTAGAGAAATAATCGATAGAGAAAAGTTACAGAAACGAGCTACAGGATTAGCCGCGCTGTGTTAATCTGCTCACTGGTTGACTTGTCTGGATTAAATCTATGCTGATAAGATCCAATAAAGGAGAGATGGAAAGAAACATATCTTCGCCATATTTGGGTTGAATCATCTGTTAAGACTGAACATATTCTACTTATCAAGCCTATTAATTGTATAACGAAATCTCCAAAAACTTAAGTTTTTAAATACATCTCTATATTATTAAACATTCGATATGTAGATAATTTAATGTCCCTACCTCTCTACGACAAGTTTTACAATGTTTAGCTCCTCAAAGCACAAAGCACATATTACCTTGATCTTGACAAACAGTAACACTTATATTCAAATATCTGTCTCTAATTGTGAATATACATATGTATCTATAGTAAACAAGTCATCTCTGTATATGGGTATAAATATGGGTACTGGAATGTAGTCGCTTAATGATAAAAGCGGAAGATAAGGCAACTTTAAACAATTGTAACGTACATATGTTTACATTAAGCAATGCATTATCAAAGTAACATAGTAGCTTTATTGTGCTAGCTACTGTTTATAAGTTTATTGTTTCGGCGTTATGGGCTTCTCGTTTAATGAGGCAACAACAAAAAACAACATCCCAGAAATGATAGTCAACAGGTAATTCACTAATACAATTCAAATTGACTAAATGCACTCGTGATTAATTGTTGGAAATAGCAAAATAAAATGTCTCCCTAAAAAAACGAATTAGCAATTTGTGTAGGTATTATTAGATACAAAGCTTCGCTAATAATAATAATAAAGGTTCATACAGATAAATATACGCGAGAAAATTACTTCTTCCATTTATCTTTGTGTTGAGTTACCGCGTATTACTAGCCTTAGCATCGAATTTTCAAAAGTGCTTCGGAATAACTTAGTCTTTATTTGTTGTTTTTTAAAAGAACATTTAATTTAAATTATTTTTTTTTGTTTCACTTCCTTTATTATCAGAGATTATTCGAATAATTTGTTATTTAGATAAGTATTCGAATAAAGTTGCAACCGTAATGTACTTACTTGCAAATAACGAATTATTCCTGAATAAATTGCTTATGCATCCATTATTCAGTTTTTTTATACAAGGTCTTGTCGTGCCTTGGCGAGGACCTGCCACAAGCAGTGGTCTGTTGGGGTGTCCACATCTGCAGCACTCTACTAGGAACTGCTTTCACAACATAATACTGTGTTCCTTGATTGGAATGTAAATAGCAACGTGACTAAAATTATTTACATATATCTGTTGCCATCTGCACGCGGATCACGATACTGGTAACAGTGAAGAGGGAGGCTTCCTCTAAGATGGATAGACCAGGTGGAAATGACATTTTTCATTCGTATTTCCAATTGGCGTCAGTTTGCACAGAAGAGTAACTACCAGCCAAACTCACTTTAAAGAATATATCGGCTATTCAAATAACTGCCCAGGTCCACTCTTCGATCGGATATAAAAAGTGAGAAGGAATAAAGTTTAAGATTTTTGGCTAGTATTTTCTGGTTTACATCTACTAAAAATAATCATTAAGATCCTTTTTGAACTCGATCGCAGAATCAGAGAACTGATATGTCGCGTCTACGTAATCGAAACGACCCAGCTTCATATCAAGTCAAGGACTGTCACAACAGCATCACTCCCCATATACTCTTTTGGGGAATTTGTATGCTGGAACAACAACAACAACAACTGATTTTTGCTAATACTACAAACACCACTTTTCATATTTTTTTTAAAGCTTTTTTTATTTTTTATTTCATTTTTATTTTACATTATTCATTAATTCATAAGCATTCATCATTAAATATATATAAAGATTATATTATTACATTTTACAAATTTGCATTAAATAGTAAAATCATATATTCAATCATAATTCAGTAATGGAGAATCCTTCAGTTAAGACGCGATCTATATAAGCATTTACGTAGCTGGATTGTAAAAAAATTGTTTATTTGACTTTTTCTGTTATACATATGTATGTATGTATGTAAAACAACATAACAGCCATTTCGTTTACTTTTGATTTCTTTCGGTTTAGAATTACATATGTAAGTAAATTGGCTTGATAAATAAAATTGATGTATGCAAATATGAGCTATGTAAATTGGTAATTGTTAAGAATGAACAGAATCTACAGTTTTTAAGTGTTTGCATGCATTTTTATTATTCTGTGCTGCTCATATGTTTACATGTATTTAAGTATGTCTGAGCATTTAATAAATGTACGGGTGTTGTGTGGAGTTTTTCAATAACTTTTCACAATGCTGTTAATGAATTCGAAAGTCTGGCATTTTGAGTTTGTGTAAATGGCTTCGCTTGAACCGTGGTGAATTTTTTTTTATTTAGATTCAAGGAGAATTTATACTACTCAACGTCTGCGTCTTGCATAAATGTCTTTTTGCTGATTTTTTGTTCATACTGTACATACATAATTTGGGCCTGTTCGAGGCACGTAATAAAAGCGGCATTACTGCCATACTGATGTAAAATGGCAACATTGTTGTAACTGCCCAACTGATAATACATTGCTTGAAATTCACACAGAACGTGATACTTCAATAATTCGCGCCACACTGCGCTTGTGATTGCAACTCGAACAAGCCCTATATCTCTCCTCAAATTGTTATTGTAAAGGCTCGCAAATAAATATATGTATTATAATATATTATATATATA
>NW_016157993.1:50184-53706 GCF_001687245.7 Rhagoletis zephyria
ACTTAGTTTTAATTGAACTGAGTCTTCTGGGGTTTTATTACTTATTTTCGGGAGAAACTTGCAAGTTACACCTTTTGAATGATAATTAATTGAAATAGTAAATTCGAGCAGGCGATCTTCGCACGTCTATGCGCGTCAAGCTGTATCAGGAAAGTAATACGTACGTCAAGTGGGAAAGGTATCGCATAAACCGTTGGCGCCCTGAGTTAAAAATGCTTGTTGAAGAGACTTATACCTACTTGTGCTGATTATACATACTTACATATATAAGTCTGTTGTAAATTGTACTTGTGTTTGTACTATCCATGAGCACTTCGTATAGAAATATCTGGAGCTGCTCGTCGCATTTGTTTGCTCTAAGCAAATTATTAAGATAGCTAAACCTACATGCTTGGTTGACAGGGAAAATGGTGTATTCTACGGCCCCTGACCTTAATTTAGATAAATGTCAACTTTTTGTTAACACCTCTATCAATTATCGATCAGTTGCTTTGTATAATAAAGTGCTGCATTTATATACATATGTACATACATACATATAATAATAATAATAATAATATATTGGCGCTAGCACATGTACACATATGTTAGTGTATGGCCGAGCTTCCCTTCGATTTGTGGCGTGCGCCTTGATGTTGTCACACAAAGAGGAGGGACCTACAGTTTTACGCCGACTCCGAACGGCGATTTTATTTTCATGAGAAGCTGTTTTTCATGCCAGAAATACACTCGGAGGTTTGCCATTGCCTGCCGAGGGGCGGCCGCTGTTAAGAAAACCCCTTTTTTCTATGTTTTTTCCGATGTTGCTTTGACGAGGGCTTGAGCCCAGGTCCTGCGGAGTGGTAGCGCGCACTGCTAACCACTACATCACAGCGGCGTGCTATCCTAATGACCTGCGTTGCATGAGTTGATAAAATTTTTTTTTTTTAATTTACGGGCATACAATTTTGGCCGCTAGCGGGTTCTGAGTTGAACACTTTCAAGGTTGGAGTATGAGTATGAGTTCATTCGAACGACATGGCCAAACCAGCGGAGGGTTGCAAACCTATTCGAAGAGTCATACCTACCTTACTATGCATATATGTACATATATCGTCACCTGAAATCAAAAATCTGGTCACCGTATAGATATGGTCCTGCTGCGATCCGAGTGGAAAGCTTGTATTACCACTTTCAATATCTGAGTAAATAAGTCGCACGAAGTTAGTGGCTCTGCCTTAAACCTCATTTGATTTCGAACGCCTCAGGAAACTTTATCTCAATTTGAACGCAGATGAAACGTGTACTCAACGTCACTCTACGTAGCCGTATGAGTTTTCGGGATCCGAAATTTAGACATAGCGTCGTAGAGACAGCCTCTTTTCGTGCTACCAAAAGCCAATTAAAAAACGGTGAAAGCGCGATGTTCTTTCTAGTAGCTCGTTTCTGTAACAGTTCTCTACCAAGGCGAATTGAGATATGAATTCGCCGCCCTGTTCTCTACTGCTAATGAGTAGTAGAGAATGACGTATATTCTCTACCAGTAGAGAAATAATCGATAGAGAAAAGTTACAGAAACGAGCTACAGGATTAGCCGCGCTGTGTTAATCTGCTCACTGGTTGACTTGTCTGGATTAAATCTATGCTGATAAGATCCAATAAAGGAGAGATGGAAAGAAACATATCTTCGCCATATTTGGGTTGAATATCTGTTAGACTGAACATATTCTACTTATCAAGCCTATTAATTGTCATAACGAAATCTCCAAAAACTTAAGTTTTTAAATACATCTCTATATTATTAAACTTCGATATGTAGATAATTTAATGTCCCTACCTCTCTACGACAAGTTTTACAATGTTTAGCTCCTCAAAGCACCTAAAGCACATATTACCTTGATCTTGACAAACAGTAACACTTATATTCAAATATCTGTCTCTAATTGTGAATATACATATGTATCTATAGTAAACAAGTCATCTCTGTATATGGGTATAAATATGGGTACGCATGTGAGTCGCTTAATGATAAAAGCGGAAGATAAGGCAACTTTAAACAATTGTAACGTACATATGTTTACATTAACAATGCATTATCAAAGTAACATAGTAGCTTTATTGTGCTAGCTACTGTTTATAAGTTTATTGTTTCGGCGTTATGGGCTTCTCGTTTAATGAGGCAACAACAAAAAACAACATCCCAGAAATGATAGTCAACAGGTAATTCACTAATACAATTCAAATTGACTAAATGCACTCGTGATTAATTGTTGGAAATGCAAAAAAACACCCCTATTGCGAGTGTCGACTGGCAGTAGAATAGAAATTTGTCGATCGAGTCGATCATCTTTTATTTTGCTATTGTGTAACTTGATCGATAAAAATTTTTTTTTTTTAATTTAACAAAGCACTATTCTCTTCACAAGCGTACCAATTGAATATGGACAACATTGATTGTTAGATAATTTTTATTTGTTACAAAATTTTCAAACACTATGCTATACTACATGCAAGTGTACATTCATTTATAGGGGAAATAATTCTCTGTCAAGTACAGCTATAAAAGAAGCGCCCACATAGTTGTGTTGTAATTTTAAATTGTTTGCATTTACTTGCCTTGTGCAATTTAAAGAATCTATTTCACTCTTCAATTCTCTCTCGTTCGATAAAATTGCGCATGTATGTACATATAGTATAATACACTTACTGCCAGCATCGGTTATGTATGCCAGAAGAAAGCTAATCGCCATATGACACAATGCGGATAAAAGATTTTTCTTGTAGGGTAATCATGACTTGCGCATTTATTCATGAAAATCTGTGTTTTACAAGTTTGATTAAACATGAATAAAGTAGGTTTGTACATTTATACATCTTCGAAACATAAGAAGTAATGAGACAAATATAATCCATAAGCAAAATACAATTAAACGCGTACAAATGTGTGCAACAGGAGATACATTAAAATAACCACAACAATGAACTATTCAAATAAAACTGGCTGTGTTATCTGTTTAAATACTTATGTAACACATGATTTGATAAAATGTAAATATAAGTGAAACATTTAAAATTAATTAAAACAAATCGTCACTAGGCACGAAGCAAGACGTACGAGTGTTTTGATGGCGATAAACGATACGCTTGAACACAAATTTCTGAAACAAGACGCGTAAAAAAACTTCGGCGTACAAAGAGCCATAAAACTAGTTGACGGGGAAGAAAGACGCGTAAACATGGATTTATGTCTTCCCAAAGACTGTCACTTTAGCATCATTAGCCAAAAAAACTCTTTGGAGACTTTGTATACTATTAAACCCGCAAACACAGTTGACCGCGAAAGTCATGTTCTGAGATTCGTACGATTTCGGAAATAATTTCATAGATTTTTAATCAGAACTTTCAGAATTTTGTATTGAAGTGGCTGTTATAATATTGCTGATGTTTCTTTTATAGTTTTTATATAAAATAATCAATCTTTTCATCAGAACGTGCCTGTATATCTTTCTTTCTTCGCCGTCAAATATGTTAGGAGTCTTTCTT
>NW_016157993.1:53993-80320 GCF_001687245.7 Rhagoletis zephyria
TAGCCAAAAAAACTCTTTGGAGACTTTGTATACTATTAAACCCGCAAACACAGTTGACCGCGAAAGTCATGTTCTGAGATTCGTACGATTTCGGAAATATTTTCATAGATTTTTAATCAGAACTTTCAGAATTTTGTATTGAAGTGGCTGTTATAATATTGCTGATGCTTCTTTTATAGTTTTTATATAAAATAATCAATCTTTTCATCAGAACGTGCCTGTATATCTTTCTTTCTTCGCCGTCAAATATGTTAGGAGTCTTTCTTCGGCCATGTCTTCTAAAGCGTCACTTTTTTCGTGGCCATATTTTGAACTCCCGTCTTCACTCATGTCTAGTGACGAATTATTTGAATTATATAGTAATTACGTAATTATGTATATATGTGCGTAAATATGCAAGAATATAAATAAAAAAGTATTACATTTAACATATTTCAAGTAAAGTGATGTGTACTATGCAAACTAAAGCACTTTGCTGAACACTTTCATTAACATTATTGAAAAGTATCGCTTCTAATGTGCAATGTTCTTAATGGCTTTTGCGCTCCTATTTCAATAACCAAACATTGTATACGCATCTTTCGTTTACAAACTTTATAATTATTATATATGTATTTGAATTATAAATGCATTCGTATACAGTATGTAATTTTAGTCAGTGTACAATTATAATTCATGCTGGCGTTTGTATGTACGAGCAGTATACTTAAGTAAGCGCCTCTGCCTGTCGCGCATATGTAGTACTTCTTTCCTCATCCAGTGTGTGTGTTTTACTTGTTGCTGTTAGATGTACACGTATGTACATATGTACATATATGCTTCCTACTGCCAGGCACCAACAGTGTAGTTGTAACTGAAATGACCCATGCGTCGTTGGCGGCCACCTGAGAGAAGTGCAAAAATATGTTAGCATATTTCTTCGAGTAAACATAAGTAGATAAATAACATATTTCTTTAAACATATTAGTGTAGAAAAAGGTAGGCGAAAACTCACTATGACGTACATCGACAAAAATTGTGGAGATAAAAACAAACGTATAGATTACTACGTATATTTGCTATAGTAAGTACTAAAGCGTTTACTTATGATTGTCTGCTTTCGAAGAGCTTCGCTTTGAGTGGCGAACATTTAAAGGGTTCTCAAGATATACACAAAAGTATCACTGACACGCTATAGCGGGGAACTAGCAGACGTTTCCTCTATGCGCTTAAGTAATATTAGGTTTATAGTCATTTATAGTATTTTTATTTAAAATGGAATTTCCTAGCACTCACTCGTGTTTCTTGAGTAAATAGCAAATCTGTATACTTGGTTATGAAACATTAAAAATGATAGTGAAATCTTTCTAATAGTAGCCACTTCCTGTAGAGTCTACAGTGTGGGCAAAGCAGCCCCAAGTGACTTTCGGATGCATAACAAGACAAGCACACTCTACGAAATTTAAAATAGGATACGTGAATGCCGACGATGTACTAGTATATAAAATTAAATTTTAATTTATATATTTTTGCCTTAAAATCAAAAGGCAAGTCCGGTAAGGTGTCGAAATGGTTGCTTCTTTACAAAGTAATTAAAAACTTTTATAAAATATTAAGTCCTAGGGTTATGATTTTTTTTTAATACGGTCTATTAAAGTATGCAGCCATTCCCTTGTAATTATTTTAAAATTCTATTAGATTTTAAAGATCGTAGGAATTATTTTAAAATGCTATTAGGATTTTAGTACAGTGAGTCAAACAAATGTTTACGTGTTTACTTTTTTTTTAGTATTCACAATGTTTTTCAAGTTAAATAATTTTTTGTTATTTTTCTATAACACTATTGTCCAAGCTTTAGCGAAAACCATATAAATCAAAGTTTCAAACGTTATAAAAAATTTAGGAAAATTCAACAAATTTTCATCAAAATTTCGACCTGTATAATCTGATATTTTAAACATTTTCTGGGTATGCAGTTTTATGCCCCTACAATTTTAGTCTAATGAAGTGCAAGTTTAAACCGGCTAAAAAATTCCGTTAATTTTTGAGAATTTTTCTTTTGTGACGGCTTTTGCGGATTTTTTTTTATATGTCAAGTGCAATTAACAAAAACTGGCGTTGATTTTTCAAAATTCTGTTGCGAACTGCCATTTTATTTAATATGAAATTCAAAAAAAAGTTAGTTGAAATTTTGATGAAAAGTTCTTAAATTTTAGGTAAATTTGGTTTTGGCTAAAGTTTGGACAATATTTTTATAGAAAAACAAGTAAAGAAGTCCAAGATCGGGCGAAGCTGAACCTTAAATACCCGGCGCACATATTAAATAAATTTTTCCAACGTTCCGAAAACTACCGTTACTTGTTTTTATAGAAAAATAACAACAAAAAAATGTTACTTGAAAAACATTGCGAATATAAAAAAAATCAACACGTGAACAAACGTTTGAGTCACTGTTTGTACATTTTAAAGCAGCGACCGAAAATAATGATGTTTTCAAAATTTCACTAAAAAAATCATAAGCTTCCAAATATCGTAAGCAAAATTTCGAGCATATATGTATGTACATATACAGTGAGCTTGAACAATATGCATACCCTGACGTTTTGACGATTTTGTTTGTTTATATTTTCCATACCACATACATATTTCTTATTTTTTAATAAAAATATAGCTCTATCGCCAGCAAAAACCAGAAGAATACATTTTTAAAATTTTATGCAGAACTCGGAAAAATGCAATTCGATTTCTCAGAAAAAATTGTTGAGTATGCAGTTCTGTAGCCCTTAAATAAAGTATAATAAAGAGTAAGTTTAAAGTAGCTAACAATTACCGTTGATTTTTGAGAACTATTTTCGCTGAGGGTGTTGCGTTCATGCGTTATATGGAACAAAATGCGCAATACCCTCAACAAAATCTTAAAAATTAATTCAATTCGACTTTTAAGGAAATTCAAAACTTAATGAAAATTTCTTAGTTTTTTTTTTGCATTTTCACCGAGTTCTGTATCAAATTAAAAAACAAACACTTCTGAGGTTCTGTTGTTGAATGAATATATTTTTATAAAAAAAGTCGCATGGAAAAAATTAAGAAACAAAATCGTCCAAACGTCGTGTATGCATATTTTTCACGTTGACTTATGTATGTATATATGTTTATGTTCTGTATGAATATGTTACGATTTAAAAACTTCTCAGCGATATCTATAAAAATTTTAATTTGATTATGACTTTTATTAACTGCACAGAAAATATAATTACATCTTTTGATTAAAAATAAAACTTTATTTTTTGAGTGTGATTTTTTTTGCTCAGAAATAATGATTTTTTAGTGAACTGTTATTTTTTGATATTAATTACTTAATGAGTTTATTTATTTTTTATCAGGAAAAATTATTATTTTTTAAGGTTTTATTTTTTTTTTTATCGAAAATAAAACTAATTGAGAATAATTTTTTCTCTCAGAAATAAAAATTAATTTTTTAGTTTTATGGCAGATCGAAAATCTCAAAACGTCCCACCCTAGCACTCGTCAGCATATGCCCTCAAAGATTACAAGAAATTAATATACATATACATATATATACATATATGAAAAATTTGTGCAAAGCAAAAAAAAAAATATCGTTTAAACCCTTACTATAGAAAGCGGTCTCGCATTTGAAGTTTTTCGATATGCAAAAAAAAAAACTTAAATATAATTGCTGTTTTTTAGAGATAAAAAACCGCTCAAGAAATTAGTTTTATTTTCGATCATGATAAAACATTGCATCATATTTTCGATAAAAATAATTAGCACTCGAAAAAGGGTACGATAAAACTCAAAAATTTATTATAAGTACTTATCGCAAATTTTAAAACCTTAAAATAATGATTAAATATCTTTTTTTATAGAACTAAATAATGATTACGGTTCCTGTTTTATACAAACTTGATTCCTGCAATGCATTAAAATTTGTTAAGTAATAACCCGCATAGTGACAAAAAATAAGCGAAATATGACTAATGCTTTTGAATGTAGGTATACAAAAAGTCAGAAATACAAATAATTTCGAAACAAATTTGACATGATCCTTAGTCATACAACATAATAAAAAAATGACAAATTGTACATAGAACAAAACATCAAAATAAATTATTTACGGAAATCTATAAAACAAAAGGTCATAAATCATTTCTGGAAGTTCTTACCCCATAACAGTTACGTTCTTTATAATAACAATCATAATTCAAACGTTAAAACTAGATTTTTGTTATGATTTTCAGTCTTCGATCGTGAATCACATATGTACATGTATGTACTTTCATATTTTATTTCCTAGATCATAAAAGATTCAAAGAGAAAATGAAACGCATTTACGACCGCAAATTTTTTTTCTAATTATAATGACTAAAAATAATCAATTTAAAATCCAAAATAATTGTGATTTTGATCGAAAAGGAAAAAATTATAAAAACACGGATAAATATTAAAATATAAACCTTCCAAATAAAGATTATCATCACAAAAAAATATACCAAATAACTACTATGTATTTAAATATCTGTTCAGCTTCCTCCAACATACCCATATTGCCATACTATTTTATTCCTAAGCTATAATTAATAGATATGCACAATTAACCGCCCTGTATAAACATTATTTCGTCGTTGTCACGTACTCAATAGAACATAACATTAGCATAGAAAATTGTCATTAATAGAGCGATTAAAGCCGTTTTTGGGGCACACTTTTAGGCGCAGAAGTTAAATCAATTGATATGCCATGATTTTTGCTTTTGGCGTAGGGAAAGGGCGGTAAGTTCCGCATCAATCATAGCTAAGAAACAAAATCGACTGTTGCTTTGCAGTAATGCGTTTACGAACAAAGGTTCGCAACAGCTAAAAGAAATCTTTAAGAATGTCGGAAATGTTTTCCTAATTGTGTAACGATTTCTTTACAAATTTTCAAGAGAAATCGTATAAAGGAGTTTGAATCGAACTCGTAAAGAAATTGCTGTACGATTTCTAAAATACAAATCAGAACTGTTTCTTCATAGCGCAGCATTATTTTAATTACTTAACAGATTTTTAGCCGACTTCACAAAAAGGAGTAGGTTATCAATCGTGAAGAAATTAAGAGTAATCTCAAATTTTTATATGGGAATTAAAGTCGGTTTTGTTTTTTGATTAAAAATTACTTGTTCTTCAAAACCTCGTGTACAATATATTTCATTTTAGAGAATCGCGATATCGCATTTCAGCCTCCGCAAGCTCGCATCATGTCACAGATCTAATGAAGTATCGCTTCTGCATATTTAGGGGTTAATACGACAAAAAAATAAATAAATGTGGCATATTTTGAGGCGCTCTCTTTTGCACAGCGGAACTATAGCACTTTATTTTACTACACTTTGCGAATAGAATGCTAATACTTGAAATTAAGTTTTCTAACTTCTAATCAATGCATGAAACTGTGATTTTTAATTGCTAGTTTTTTGCATATAACTATGATCTATAATAATTATGTATGTCGTTAAAATACAAAAAAAAAAATACATGATTTCCTTCCAAGTATATGGTATTTGTGTACGTACTTTTAACACAATTTTATTCAGTGGGACTTTTCTGGCTCGATTACACGCACGTTTTTTGAATTCACACAGGTGGCGGCGGTGGTGGTGTCGGTTGTATTAGAGTTGGTAGCACATAGTAGTAACAGTAGTGGATCGAGTGAGTAGTATAGCGAATATTTTGGTAGTTGTCGGTTGTGTTGTTGGTTTTATTTTATTTTTGTTTTAACATGATTTACAAACATTCATTCAATAATACAAAAAGAAGTTTTAAGTTTACAATTGTTTGTTTCCTTTTATATTGGCTTTGTTTGGATAGCAGAAACGTAAGTAGTAGTAATATATAATTATGTATAATGTGGAGGTTTTTCTGTTTGTTTATTTGCGCTTGGTTTTGCAAATTTAAGTGAACAACAAATTGGTTGGTTGGTTGTTTGGTGGTTGATTGGTTCACATAATTTATTTACGCTGGTTCAGACGATTTACACGTACTGGAAGTAGAGAGAAACACGTGGAAGAGAGAGAAAAAACAAAAACAAATTGATTAGTCAAACATATACACAAAAACAAAAGGAAAGGTAGCAAATTTTAGTTAAACAACAATGACAAGAAATAGCATTCATTTAAGATATTTTTGTTTTTTTTTTTTTAGTAATAACTCAAAATAAGAAAGGTTTCACATTCAGTATTACATGGCTTGAGTTTGAACCTTTGACAATTGGCCAAGGCTGGTGGGGGGTTACTAAAGGTATTTATTTTCGAAGTAAGCGCATTCATTTAAATTATAAATATAAGGTAAATCAACAAAAGTTGTAAGGACTAACGGCATTTAACATTTTTTATTTGGCTAGAATTTTTAACATTTCGTTGTGCCAGTTTTAGCTAATCGAAAGCTAAAATGCAGAGTTGGGAAGTAGTAGGCAAAGGTGTTAGTAGTAGGGAAAAAGTACTATGTGGTACGAATATTTAAAAATTGTATGTTAAATATTCTCTGATAGATACGCAATGGAGTACTGAAGATTTAAATTTGCTTTTGAACTCAAACTCAATTCATTTTCGTTTGATTAGTGCATTGGAACAAGCTGTTTTTTTAAATCATTTTACTGGTTAGTACACGTTTTAAGAACAACTCACAACAAATTCAATTAATAAATTCAACACCAACAACTCTATATACTAATACGAACTTTTTTGCGCTCAACATCCACGCCGATCGATAGACACAGTGTTTGGTGTACGTACATACATATACATATATACACAGGTATATTGCGAAAGAATTGGCTTTGTTTTACAGCTGTAGCAGCGTTTTAATTCCTTTTAAATTGTTACAAGTATTTTTTATTGCAATTTTATTAAAAGTTTTTTATTTTTTATTTTTTTCCATTTAATTTATAATTTATTTTTGGTTTCATTTTGTTGTGTTTTATGATTGAATATATTATTTTACCGTTATCAGTAAAATTATAAGGATGCTTGTAGGTATTTTAAGTGAAGTATTGTGTTGTTTTTTCCACGGTATTACTGTTTAGGGGGATATACATTTTGTGCTTCGTTTCTGAGTTAAATGTTTCAAGTCTCTTATTCGTTAAGGCTCATCTGTAGTTAGCTTTATTATTTTGTTGGGTAGAGCTATTATTTCACTTAATAATTTAAATCGCAGTTTAATTCCTAGACAAGAAATAAAAATGTTGATACATATTTTAGAATATGTTTAATCTGATCTGAGGGAATTGCATTATTGCCGAGTTACATGTTAGTGTGTAGTAGTGTTGTTTTGCTTGTGTTAAGTACGCATTTTAATGGATATTTGCTTGGTTGCCTGAGAAGAGTACTGTTTTATAGATTTAAGCTGAAATGATAATTTTTAAGCACAGTTTTCTAATCAACGTTAGAAAAGTATCACTAGTGCAAATATATATGAGCCATCTTCGTCAACTAAGGCCACCCCCTCTAAAAAATAAGAAAACAAATGGTTATAGGTTTCAAAATTTAGCAAATTGAAAAGCAGTATGGCGGCAAAGTTTTGAAAAATGATTCGAGTCGCTTGAAATTTGTTACTTGGTAGTTTTTGGGATCGCTGATTACAAATATGACTATCGACTTTTAAAATTGAAAACGGCATATCCAATATGGCAAATTTAAAAAATTAAAAAAAAAAATCCATTTTTGATTTTAAAAATTCATATTCAGACTCAAATTTAGCGACCCCATAAACCCCTGAGTAACAAGATCCAAGGGCGTCAAATAAAGTAATACAAAATTTTCCGTCATATTGCATTTCAAAAAACGACGCTCACAATTTAAAAGTAAAAATTTTTCCTGAATTTTTTTTTACCTAACCAATTTTGCCGAGAGAGTGAATGAATTATCAAAAATATATCCGCCATTCAGAATTTTAAAAATCCCTGAACATATTCCGTAATCAGCTAACCCTAAAATCGCGCAGTAACATATTTCAAGTATCAATCAAATATTTGGTTTAAAAAAACTCCACTCATTACACAGTGCAACAAATTTGAAGAAGTTGGAGGTGATGGGAATCGGACCAACAGCATTTGATTAAGCTGGTCAAATAATGAAAAAATACCAAAGGATTTGAAAATGTTCATTGTACTTGTTTATTTTTGAACCCAAAATTCACGACTTTAAGTAGAAATGGGAACCAACTTTTACTAATGCTTTGGTATTTATTTACTGTGTTATTGAAAAGTAAACATTCTAACCGAATTTTCAGTAATGCAACTGATTTTTCTATGAACAAATGCCTCATATACATACACAAATTTAAATTTGCGAAAATGTACTGTTTGTGATTTCAACATTTTTTTTTTGTTTAAGTACCACGATACGCCTGAAAGCAATTAAATATGTATCTTTATCAAATATGAGAAAAAAGTAGTAGCACTCCTCTGAAGCAAAATTTAGTATGCGCACACAAGTGCTTATAATTTTTTTTCAAGCCTTGGCTTAGATGAGATCCTAATTGCGCTACTTGGATGAAGTTCGAACTTATATGAGCACATGCTTTTAGTAAAAAATTAGATAAAACAAAATTGCAACAAAAAAGAGAGATATGACTTAAGCAGACAATATTTTAGTACATGCACATGAAGTACAAAAACAATGGTAAAAAAATAAATAAGTCATGGCAGTGATTAGCAATATTAAACCTACAAATTGATAAAAAAAAAATACAATGCAATGCCAGTTTAGTGAGTGTTAAAGGACTCTGCACATACACTCGCTGGCGTAACGGGGCTGCAAGCAGGATTTTGAAATTGACAAAATCAAATAGTAACGGCAGTTCAGGTGCAAATGGTATGCATTTTAAAGCATTGGTTTTTCCTTTTACTTTTTTTTTTTGTTGGAAAGAATTTTGTTGTCATTTAATTACTCGCCTATTTACGCATATAGCAGCTATACAAAAATGTTGCTTTAAGCACAATTAGAAATAGTTTTTTTGCAGTTTTTTTGAGATCTAGTTGCTGTTTATAGAATTTGCATTGCACAAAAATTTTGCTTGCTTTAACACTCTACGCTTGCAGTATGTAGATATCAAAAGATGTAATTTTTTTATAGATACCTTGTTTAATTTTATAAATATTTACGCCTAGAAATCATTTAGAATATCCCGAAACTTCCGTGTTTAAATCAGTATCAGTATCTGTTTTTCGTCTTCTTCGTCTTCGGCTCTTTTTTTCTCATATGTCACACGCATTTTAATCGTATGGTGGTGCATGTGAAAATATTAATATATGATTTAACGTAAACCTAAGTTTTTCTCTTGTGTAACATATCATTTTGTATGAATGATTTTCTTCTTTGGTTGGATTTAAGGTTTGTGATAATTAATGATTTTTCGTGTGCGAATAGTATTTGCAGCTATGCACTGTTGCTGTCGAAGCAGTGTTGTTGTTTGATTTTTCAAAATCACATTTTTTCACATTTTTTAACGAAATTATTTTTATTTTCATATATTTTTTACGCCTAAATTATATATCCATATATGTATTATTTTATACTCGCTGCTTGCATTATAAAGTGCTAAGACGTCAAAATCAAGCGTTTTTCTATGTATTTCACGCAGAAGCCAACTCGCTTGCTGCTTTAATATTGCTTACGAAATTTCGACAGCGTTCATTAATGACGTCGAAGCAACTTTTGCTTGCAATTTTCTTCCTTTTTTCTTGGTAGTTTAAGTTGAATTGTCCATGCGGTGTTTTGCCGTATTTTTGTTTTCTATTCTTGTTTATTAAGCATTTGCTTGCAATTGTCGCTTTGTTTATTTGGTGTCTTAACTTACGAGTGCGTTAAATATTTAGTAAATATTTTTTGTTTTTGTTTATTTGGTTTTACTTCATTCATTTTATATATATATATATATATATATATATATATATATATATCGACTTTTTAAGATCATTCTTTATTTTACTGAATTCTTGTTGACTTTCTATGCAGATTATTGAAAAATCTGAACTGCAGACGTAACTCAAGATCTTTTCTTACTGCAAACATAAAAACAAAAAGACAAAAAGACACAAAAGACAAGTAAATGTTAAATAACTGCAAATGAAAAGTAAGGGAATATGTACGAGGGTGCAATTCAAAGGATATTAAATGAAAAAAGATACACTATTATATTTAAGACAAAGTGTTCCAGTAACAAAACTTTGCTTGATTGGTAAAGGGGAATTATGTGGGCCAAAGAGTCTGTTTAAGAATTGTAGAGAGTTGGTGAAGAAAAACGAGAATGAATAAAAACAAACCAGAGACCGAATAGAAGGGGAGATACTCAAGGTGGTATTGACGGGGACATGGAAGGCAAACAACTGAATCAAGAGCAAAGGAACTGAATTTCAATAAAGAGAAAAGGAATTTAGGTACAATACAAGAGGACATAGAACTCGTCCTAAATAATAGACAAAAGAGCAATAAAACAAAGTAGTAAAGTCCATGGAAATACGTCTATGTGATGGATTTAAAAGTGAAAAGATTAACAAAAAAAGGCTGTATTTTGAAAACTGAGAAAATGAATGCATGTACAGTGCCTGTTCCTTGAATTACGAACGAGCAAGACAAATTTATATCCGTACCCGGTTGACCGAGCTATACTTATTAAAGTGTTCCAAGGTTTGGTCATGTGGTCATTTGGATAGATTTAATTTATAAATATGTTTGTATGTAATATCGTTAATGCAATTTATTATTTAGCATTATGATAATATGACATATAAACATGCATGTATATGCACATGAGCCTTTATGTCCACAAAAAATTCATCAATAAGTTAATATTTTTGCCGAATAGCTACATATCTCAGTATAAAGCGATACAAAATGAAAATAAAATACTTTTAAAAATATGCCTCGATAGCTCAGAATTCTGTAAAAAGGATATTTTGGAACTAAATTAAAAAATTTCACATTTTTATTCTAATAAATTAATTAAATATCTTGTTAAAAAATTGGGTGCCACAAATCTGTTTTTTTTTAATAGTTGATAGAGGGGTGGGTTGCGCCAAGCTACTCGGCGGCAATTTTTTTCCGGAGAACAGCTGGATATTCTTTTCTCATGTATCGTGCTGCAACGGTAGTTGGGTGCATATCTCAAAAATTATAAGTACATATTTAAGAAATATGTATGTATTAACTTCTTGTAATTCAAAGGAGAAGTTCTGTACATCTATGAATGTGCCGCTAATTAATGTCACAATTAAAAAAAAAATAAAATTAAAGATAAACAAATTGTGTACTTTGTTTAAACAAATAAGAGCGAACTTTTGCCATGATCTGAGCAGTAGGAAAAATAAATGAGCAATAATGGTGGCCGCTGCGTATATGGTATGATTCTTTTCTATGGGAAATCACATACATTCAATGAGCTGATGATAGCGTAGAACTTTTAAAAAAAGAAAGCTTTTCGATAGAACATTCAGTTTAAGTTTACATTGAATAAGCAAAGCAATGTAAGATTTTATGACCAAATTTTACATATGACGACAGAGCTAAACACAACGAACACAGCAATCTTTTAAAATAAAATATAAAAATCTTAATGGGAAAAGGAGTATCACATCAGATATTAAAAAACTGCTTTAACTTAAACTCAAATAACGGCGTTAGTTTACATTTGAACAGTTTGTAATAAATCACGCAACAGAAATTCCATGTTTGATGAGTTCACTTGGCGTGGATGAGATTTCTTTTCATATACATATATGGATGTTTGTATGATGTAAATATGTACACCAAGTAGAAAGATGCTTAGTGAATTGGGTAGTTGACGTCCTGTGTAGATTGCGTACATTAATAGTGGATATTGTACATATGTATGTATGTTTGTACTATGTGTATGTATATTCTTGATTTGTTTGTCGCCTGTGGTTGGGTTGTGACTTGCATTTAATATTTTCGCTTTGGATTTTATAGCCTTTTTACAAAAGCAACACACACAAACTCACATGAGTGCATTATAACTGTTGGCACTTTGATTGAACGCCGGCGAGGGCGATGGTGATGGCAATTCCGAGCTAGGTGTTACTGCACGACTTCCCGGTACCACCATATTATCCGGATCGATTTCAGGATCAAAGTCATCGCCACCCACCACATTGTCGTCGTCGTCTTCGAGATCGTATTCGATGCGCGGCTGCTGTCCACGTGATAGTGATGAAGATGGCGATGACATTGAAGCTGGCGGCAATGCCATGTTGGCTGGCAGAATTAATTTCGGCAAATTCGGTTTTAATTTTTGGACACGCACAACTGTTGATTGGTTTATGGCGGGTTGTTGGTTGGTGTGTGCAATATACATACATACATATATTAGGCGATGAACGTAACGTTGGTGTACATTTTCGATTTGTTCAATTTACACGTGTATAGATTAACATTTTTTGTTGCAGTTTTCAAGGACGAATTTTTCATACGAATTTTGCGATTTTTTTAATTTTAGAATTTTTAAATAAATAAACAAAAAAAGTATTAATAGGAGTTACTCTATACTAAATCTGTTTATATGTATGTAAATACAACAAAAATGGGAAACGAACCAGGTAAAGAAAAGCAACAAACAGTTAAGAGTGGATTTACATTGGCGGGAATTGACAAATTACACAAAGGAGCATATTTCGAATGAATGAAATGAACTATGAGCAAGGCAATATGACGAATTCAAGCTAAGCTTGCAATCCATGCCTGGATATGATGTGACGCTAAATGAAGTTTGGAAATTGAAATGTAATTGTATGTAGAAGAGCCGGGATTTGATGACACAGTAGTAAATTAGGAATTCTACATAGTGATGTAATCGCATCAATGAAAAGTCCCGATGAGTTATGATGGCTGCATATTAACTTTCTTACTAATTTACCCTTATAAAATTAATGCATTACGTAATCTACATTAAAGCTCTGTTTACAGTTAGGATATTCCCCAAAATTTATTGAAGACCCAGTTAACAACAATTCAGTTACAGTTCACCAAATTGTAAAAATAACGAGAACATCAACACTTTAACAAAGTAATGAATTAACAAAACACGAGACTTCAACAAAACAACTGAACGATCGATGAACAACGCAGTGACGATGACGGTTTTATACAATGTGACACATTTTCGCACGAAACTTCAGAAACGAACTATTTACGTTGGATAATTGGTTAAATGTTATACGCAGTGAGATGCATTTTGGGGAGAGAGAAAGAGAACAGGGTCATCCATATTACCTGATGCCAGAATATTGAACACATTACTACAAGCTGGCATTGTTAATGAGCGGCAAGTTTAACCGAAGGAAGCTTAAAGAACGCTAAATGTGAATTTTAACAAATTTTAATAAAATTTAACATCTTTGGAAAGGGGTATGCAAGCAATTGTTCCATAATATTTTCCTTTAAGAAAAAAAATGTGCATTGATATGATCGAATGCATCATTTATCGGTTGGCTTCTTTAAATTTCCTTCTCTTCGCGCTCGTTTGCATTTTGAATAATATTGAGTGCAGCCACTGCAACGATTGCTGGCGTAGGCAGCCTGGGCATTGCTGCCTCTGGCATTTGTGCTACTAATTCAGCCCCAACATATTTCACATCTAACTTTTCGTTGCCAACATCATGCGAGTCGTTTTCATTTTTCAATGAATTTAAATCATTGAGATTATCTGGGCAATCGTATGCTTTGGCCTTGAAGTCATCTGATTTCTCCATAGGAGCAGCTGCAATGGTAAGAGCTGTCTCGGATAATTGCATTTTTTGCTCAAATTCGGTTGCAAGTGGTTGCGATGTGGTTGTGTTGGCGGCACATGATGACGATGATACGCCAATCGGTGATGTTTGCAAATGAGCGGACAGAACTAACGATGGCGATGATAAAAGTGGCAATGGCGTTGGCGATGATGTGGATAACGGTAAGCGCATGAATTTGCTTTCAGCAGCTGCTGATGATTGCGTTTCAGCTGTGTGTGAAAAATATGAAGAATGGGATGCTTATATCAGATTACTTTTCAGCGACCTAATCAATTGACACTTAGATTGTACATATATAGAGTAATTAAACTTATGCTGACACTTTAACAATGGCAAGTTGAACCTGCAGGGAGTCGAGTGAAACACACTAGAGCCAACGTTGTTTCGAGGAGTTGTAGTATGTGGGCCACTCTTAATAATCACCTAGAGATTGCAAAGGAATAACTAAATTAATACGCTAACTCACTTCTATCGATGTTACGTTGCAAATGTGCGGCGACTCTGTGACGCGCATCATTGAATTCCAAATGCAGACCTAATCTGAGTAACGATGAGTTCTTTTCCACTAATTCGGTTATTTCCATTTCGATCTTATTACCGAGCACTGAGGATCGCTGTTAAAACAAGGAGGTAATTTTAATAAAACATATATATTTATATTATAAATTATAGAGACTCACCTGATTGGATGCCCTGAACTCTTCAATTGTGCGACACTTGAGCAGGGCCTTCACTAAAGTCACAACAACAGGTGGACTAATGAAATTTGTTTCAACATTTAATACTCTCAGGGTTTTGCTTTTCTCAATTGCTTCAGCCAATAGGAGAGCCGTTTTATCGGTTAGACCGACATTTGTTAAGGATAGAACTTCCAAATGTTCATTATCGGGCAGTACTTGGAAAAGTTGTTCGAATTTCTCATCGGAAATGTTCTGTAAATGTGAATATATGTACATGTATCCATATGCAAAATTAGTGCACTCTACATGGTTTGAAATTTCACCCACTCACCTTAATATTATTTAAGTTCAGTTCAATCAATTTTGTATCGTTATCTTTTACACGTTTAATTGATTCCTCGACATCTGTGTTATTTGGTGGGTCCATGGGGAACAATTTTGGTTGAGTTGATTTTGTAATACCGTCCCAACCCATACCAACTGGCTGACCTTTGTTCAACAATGAAGCATGATATTGATCCTGATTCATCATCGAATGGAAACCAAGTATAGCTGCAAGAGAAAAGTAAAATTTGTTGAATGTTAAAAAACAGTACAAAGACAAGTGTTTTTTAAGTTGAGTTGAATAAAAGTTTTTTTTTTTGTAGAATTTTAAAACTTGCGTAATTTTTTTTTTTAACAAGCATATCATTAACTTATTTTTTTCTCAATAATACTTTTACATACCAGCCAAATCGATGATCTCTTCTTGGGTAGCATCGCTCAGCGCATGTTCATATTCATCGCCCAAATCGATAGCGATCTGTTCTTCAGCGGCAATTTCGCTTTCATCCCTTGCCGGTGGCACCCATTTCTTACCACGTACAGTACCCTTAACGTAGGGTTCGAATTCGGGTTCATCTGGTGCTTCTAAGGCTTGTTTGTTAATGTGTTCAATCAACTTCTTACGATTTAATGGGCCGGTGGGGTCTTTGTCGCATTCATAGCTGCATCGTTGATCGGGTGGCAGGAAATTGTCCTAAAGTAAGGGAAAAATAAGATTAGAATTGAACCGAAATCTTCAAAAAAAATGTAAGTCCCTTAAAGTCTAAAGGCCTTCTAAGTGCCGTTATTTTCAAGGTTAAATGTCGCACAGTTCGAACATTTGTGAAAATAAGAAGTAGAGAACATACTGACTTTTTTTTAACTATCAGACTGCTCTGTAACGAACTCCCCTATAACGAATACACCCTTATAAGGAAGTGTCTTTGGAGTTAAGTACTGGGTTTTTTTGTTGGTTTTTTTTTCATAGGTTTGAAGTTTTTATGTAACGAATTCTGTAGAGTATTTCCTTAGGGCACGATTGGTACATTTGAACATTTTTTATATTGGGCTATTGGTACGAAATAAAAAAAAATTTGGACGAAAGTTTTTTGTAGTCACACGATTGGTAAAATACAGCGAACTGCTATTGAAAATAAAGAATAAAGAAAATTATTTGTGCATTCACACAATTGGGATACGATTTGCACCAAATTTTGACCAAATGCCCAATCGTCTGACGACTCTATCCGTCGTTTTAAACATTGTAAAAATGCCTTTGCAATGTATTTTTGTTACAACATTAGAAACTAGGTGTTGTGGAAATTGCAGATAGAGAGTATTGCAGATAGAGAGTATTGAATATAAGCCCTCGATATATATATTTTTGTTTTTCTGGCAAGGGTTTTTTCACTGAACTGCTATTTAAAGCTAATCTCTGGTATCGGACAATCAAATTTTTGACAAATGGTGCTTAACTCATAACTCTAAACACATTGAAATCGACGGAGCAGCAGCAACAGGCGGGCAATTATTTAAATACGTAGTCTTCTGTAGGGGGTTTTCAGAGATCTGATTGTCCGATGGCGATTAAACGGACACAAATTTGTCAGATCTGGCAACGCTATTGGTTTGCAAGAACAACGCTTGCAAATTGTGTAAATTTTTTTCGAAAGTCATGGTTCGATTCTGAATCTACAATGGTGCTTATTTTTGACTAAAAGACATGCTAATAAGAAAAATTGCCGTAACAGAAGTGAAAAGAATTCACGAGGCAACGGTTCATCCACAAAAACTCGCTATTTGGTTGAATAGTTATTTCTTTAAAATTGAGAACAGCAAGAACATTACTGTCAATAGCAAGCGTTTTCATTCGAAAGTTATTTCTCGAAATGATTCGACTCTACACAATTTTCTCTGAGGCCACATGAAGTCATTGGTTTATGCGAACAAACCAGAACTTTTGGACACCTTGGAAGAACAAATTTTGCGAATTATTGTACTATAGGCCAGCAGCTCATCAATTTATTATTTATTTGGTCTCGCTGATTACGAATCTGAAGATTGATTTGAAAAATTCAAAATGACGGATCCAATACGGCAGATGATTTAAAAAAAAAAAGCTATAAAATTTGTATGTGAAGACATTCAACATTACTTTATTTATGAAACTTTCTATGGGAGGGCTTTTAGAGATGCTGATTACAAATCTAAAGTTAGTTTTGGCAAATCTAAAATGGTGGATCCTATATGGCGGACGAATCTGAAAAGGAATCAGAATCTTGAACTTACAGACAAAGAAGAAATATGAAATACTTAAAAAATATACACAAAAAAAAAAGTAAAAATTATTAAAACTAAAGAATCCATAAAACTAAAAATTTTAAAATTTTAAAAAATTTAAGTGATTTTAAAAAAGTAAAAATGGTTTTCTAATATAGCCCTGCAACCACCATGTGGATACTATATTTGACGTAGACTTAATGCAGCCGTTACAGAAAAAATTCGTATTCGTTATAATAATAATAGTTTGGCACTTACACATATGTTAGTGTTTGGCCGAGTTTTTCGTTCGATTTGTGGCGTGCGCCTTGATGTTGCCACACAAAGGGGGGGGACCTACAGTTTTACAGTGAAAATTTTCACATTTACTTTGAAATTTATTTTCGCAATTTGGCAAATTCCAAATTGATTTTAAACTCAAATTTGCTTAGAATTACATGTAAAATCCTCTATGATATACGCGCAGTCAAAAAAAATTGAGCCGCCCTAACGCACATATTTTTTAGTTTTTGGGCGACGGGTAAAAGTGTACGTAATGAGCAATATACATGAATGTCATATCGCGTGGTAACATCGTTTTCAATGTGGGTCTTCACAACTGTCTGGTTAAAAGGTTATCTGGTTTAATTATACATTCACAACAGTAAAATACACTATAGAAAGATAATTTTTAATCACATATCCAAGCAAGTGTGAACACAATGAGGTTGTTCACCCATGCCTGGTTATCAGCTTATGTGGTTATATGTTTTATTCAGTTTACAACAATAAAATACACCTCACAATAATAATTTTTAACAGATAACCTGATAACTAAGTAAGCGTGAACAACCTCATTGTGTTCTAAAGTCTTATAAGTAGATAACAAAATATATTAAACTCTTAATATTTAAAAATTATAATTTTATTTTACATTTTACTTACATCGGGATCAACTTCTTTGGCTAAAATGTTGATTTCTTCTGGTGACAACTGTGCCAGCAGAGCATCAACATCAACCTCATCATATTCGCTCAAGTCCTTGCCATATAATTTTGCAGGTGTAGTAAGAGTGGTAGTCTTTGTTGTAGATGAAGTCTGGAAAGATAAAGATAATGGAAGATTGAAATAAATGATAAATCACTAAAGCAGCTAATAAAAATAGTTATTAAAATACACAATTAAAAATATATATTCCAAAAGCTTTGCAACTTTTCTAAGCGCCAGTGTGGTGGGAGGCTGCGGCGCGCGTCTTTTCACTCTTGGCACTGGGCGTAGTTTTAATTTTTGGAATTCAGGCACTGGTGAAGGTGGGCGTTGCAGCTTTTTTGAAGAATCCATTGGCACTTTGAATGAAATTATTATTGGTAAGTTCACCGCGTGCGCACTATGAGCTAAACTAGCGAACTACTGGACAGGAAATAGGCATTTGGCGCGCTGCACGAATTATTTCGTCTCTGAAACAGCAAATCCCGCGAAAAATATTAAAACACAAAGAAAATTGTAGAATTTCCTAAAAATCAATATTGCATTTCGTAATATACGAGCGCACCGTATAAATTAATCCAATTAACGGCTAAAGAAAACGAAAAAAAATATACAAAAGCAAAAATACAAAAAATGACGTAGACAACAAAACCTTCAGACCTACCATTTGGTTGGCGCAGACAATAATCTTACAAGCGTTCAACTGAAAACTATTGTAAATATTATGAACCTCCGTACGTATGAAGTTCGCGCCTTCGCTTGCCGTCAAAGTTCAAATGCGACTGACTGAAACTACAAATCTACTATAGCAGGTCGGTTGGTTGCGTCTTTGGTTTTTGGACACCAAAGCTCTGCAAGAACACCCTCAAGAAAGCAATACCAGCCTAAGAATGGGAATTGGAATAGGGGACCAGCGCGGCTGTGCGGACGGACTATGTATTGTTTATGCTCCACTGAGATGAAGTAACGACTTCGGCAGCAAAGCTCAGTTTGCAATTAACTTCAGCGTTGTTTCGTGGGATCGACTCAATGTCGTCTGTCTGCCTATCTGTCAGTCACATCGCCAGTTACACATGTGTAAGTTATAGCAGTCAGCGGAAATTAGTGTGCTGTAGTAAGTACTGTGGATCAGCGAGCAGGCAAGCAAGAGTCGTCAAACCACTAGTGCAACAACTTACCTACCAAGCAACAAAAAAGCATGCACACGCTCTCATCGCTGGCGTACTGTGCTGCACCCGAATTGCTAGCTTTTATGGATGACCTAAGATCGCAATAAGCAGCAGTAAAGGTGGTAAGACCCTAAGAGGCAGCAAATGCTTTTAAAGATTTATTATTGTTTTGGTTCATTTTTGTTTTGGACTAAGGTAATGTATGCGAATCGTGTGACGGCTGTTGCACTAAAAGCTAGGGATGAAGGCAAATATGTGCATTCGACTGCATCACCAACAAAAGTTGCGATTTTTCCTCCGGGATTACAACATTTATTATACATAGTTTTTTGACAAACCAGTATAAGCTTACAAAATCTTTTCTTTTCACGTTTTTCGAAGATTGGTTTAAGAATAACTTGAATAAGAAGCCAAAACTATTCCGATTTAGACTTAAATATGAGGTATCAGTGGAAAGGTGTTTTCCCACTCTTTTTATTTCTTTGCAAAAAACTCATTCACGTCTTGACTTTTTTTTCATATATCTACACATCTTAATTCAACTTGTGCTGACATGATGCTTGTTCATCCTACCTTTCTATTTCATACTTTGAATGAGTTTATTTGTAAAAATAAAAAGGGTGACAAAATACCTTTCCCATTTTTTCTCATAAGTCTAAATAGGTAAAGTTTGGGCTGAGTTATTCGAGTTTTTCTTAAACCAATCTTTGAAAAGGTTTAAAAACAGCATCAAAAATCTCATTATTATGATTCCGTAGAACATTTTTTTTTATATTTTTTGCACTTTTTTTAAGCTTAAACTGTTTTTTTCATCTGTGGCAATCTTTTTCAAAACACAATTTCACTCATAAAAAAAAATAATTTTTTTGGTGTTATTTTCAAATCTGTCACGCAAGTTTTAATATTTTTATCAGAAATATTTTGGTGCAAGTCTTAAAATATAATAGGTTTTATAATTCCAATGGAAACACAGTACCGATTTTTTTGTATGGGGAGTGATTCAGTCTAATGTGAATACATACATTAGTAAGACAAGCTACAATTTGGAGACTTTAAGTTTATTGTTATTTTTTTTTCAAGTGATTCAGCTAAATGAAAGTTCAAGCGCCTCATTTGAACTTGCGGCTATCAGTGGGAAGCTTTTTTACTTTATGTTTTATTTTCAAAGAAGGGATAATGTAGTAAAAATCGAGAATATAATATAAAATAAGTCTTTAAATCGAAACGCTATGCATATTTCCGCTTTAGCCAAATATGCATAGCCTGTTAACTACTGCACTTAGTTGACTCGCTACATTTAGCAGTGTTCATGCTTTGCGAGGGTTCTCACTCACTATTAGTCTGGAGTCGCGTAGCGTGACAAAAGCAGTTGAATTGCTAGCTAAATCGTGACGGAGGAGACGCGATCGAATTAGCAATGCAAAGCTGATGAAGGGGCACCCATTGGTGCCGACCAAAACGAGAACTTGGCTGTGAAGATAACTAACACAATATATACAACTACACGCAAGCGCAGAAGTGCTAACGATTTAAAAGGTATACACTGAGATATGAGCCCTTACTTCCGCTGGCATGAACACTTTAAACTCGCCGAGCGTAACGCAATCAAAAGTGATTTTTAATGGTAGTAGGTTTTTGAGGCAAAGCTGGAACTGCTTCACTCAGTTGCGCAGTTTGATTGGCGAACCACAGAAGTTGCGGGGAGGTTACTTCATAATTTATGCCCTACGTGTATTAAGTAGCATGACTATTCTTGTACCACACTTTTTGCTTCTTGCCTATTTTTATTTGGAAAAATTTTTAGTTTTCATTGTATTCATGTAGTTGGTATGTTCTACTATGCCCCACAATAAACAAAAGTGTTACAAGTTTTGAGCATTGGCGAGAACCGGTTCGGGAGAAACACACGAAATACTCGTAATAATAATAATAATAACAATAATAAGTAGTAAACAGTAATCAAAAGCAGTGATTGGACAAGGTACACGCACGAGCACTTGAAACTTGAAAAGCAGCAATGACAGCGACAGCAACCGCGTCTCAGGCGACCAAAACTGGACAAACGAAGTAGAATTAATTGTCTGTTGCGGCCGCAATTGACCCATATTGGATACTTATATTATAGTTATGTCTGTAAGTATTTGCGGAAAATATATAAGTAAATAAACAGTAGTAAAGACATTATCAAAACTAGCTGAAGTACGAGTTCTTGACTTTAAATATTAGGTGAGTATATGTATGTCTGGTCATTGGAGATAGTTTTTAACAATTTACAAGAGGGGAAACCACAAAAGGCAGCTGGGAAATTAGTGTTCGTGAAAAAAAAGATTTGAAGACTTTAGGATGGAAGTCATAAATGTAACACGATATTAAGAAAGTTGAGAGTACACTAATGGAATGGGCCACCATAGAAGAGCTGACGAAGACTCGGCATTACCTAGGATCGATTTCTGTTCCGTGCAACCATCCAAAAACTGGGAGGAAGTGTTTCTCTAACAGCTGTTGCCGATCGGCAGGCAATGCCAAACCTCCAAGCAGACTTCTGCTCTAAAAAAATTGCTCAGAGGCGATCTCTATTGGTCAAAGCGCAGGGAAGCTTCACAAACTGCGACAAAACCTGGATTACCAGAGGTACTGGAATGCAGAAGTCCTGCTAAAATGAGATTAATCCGCAGTCTTTCAAATGCAGGACACTCAAAAAAGATGTGTTATACTGTCTCATTGATTCCCCATTTCCAGCAATTTTCATCTTCGATCAGAGCTAATTTAAGAGCGCGTAAAGCCATAATTCAGTATCCTGTCAGTATCACAACCAGTAGCCAGTTTCCTTCCCTTTAAGAGATAAAATACAATTTGGGAGCTTGCTATATCGAACTCAGCACATATAGCCCTAGACAGATTGCAGTTATATGTTTGGGTCTACAACATCTTTGCCTGCCGGATCGTATACAAGTTTTACTTCCGCTTAATCGCTCGTAGCGGAATCGGCAACTCCTCTATCAGCACAGTTACCTACGAAGCTCCTTCTTAGGTAAGTGTATCGGCCTCCACGTTACCGGCAACACTGTGCCTTCGCGCAGAACAATGCAGCGCCTACAAACTTGACTATCTTCGACCCATTTGTGCAAACAATCACCGAGTCAGCCCTTCTCATGACCTCACACAAGACTTCATCTATAGTGGCTCCGAAATTCGGTCCAAAGTGAAGCCCGGAATAATGTAGTCAGTCTGAGAAGATAGTGTTCGCGCTATACAACTTTGACCGTAGGACCTGCACACAAACAAAATGTAAGTATTTTTTTAAAGAAATCATAATAAACTAATAGGTCTATAGTCTTTTGGGTGCATACAATCTAATCTGCCTGCTTTCGGCAAGAAAACAACCCTTGCCGTCTTTCATCTAATAGCCACATAGTTAAGCCCTATTCAGCCTTCGAATATGATACTCAGCCACCTCCTGCTCTTCTGGCACGCTTTCTGCACCATAGCACCTAGACCCGATGTATTGTAATAAGAAAAAGATTTTACTACCCATGTCAGTTACATACTTGTACATGCCGCATATGACTTTTATTAATGAGAGAAGAGATGTAGTTACCGGTTTTGAACAGAACTGCCGCTTTTTCGGGCTTCGAATCGAACCGGTTTAATTTAAAATACCAAACCCGAACCGAAAATCACTTCAAAAAATGGTTGCGTTCGATTCAAAATGAAAATCCATTTAAGAATTTTGCAAGCTTTGTAATACACAATTTGCCTAAAAATGTAACCGTTATGGTAAAACTACTAAAATTTGTTTGTTTGAAGGCAAGTCCATGAGTTGGCTAATGAAGTTAAGAACCTATCGGAAATCGGGGATTCAGCGTCAAGCCAAAATTCTTAGCTTAAAAAAAGTTTATTGACAAATTTTTAATAATCGCTTTACTGTGTGTTTGAAAACAATTAGATTATCCATGATAAAAACATAGCAAGGTATAACCGTTCTCTCAATTTGTCGGCCATGATTTTTTTTTGAAGTTTGCCAACATTTTAAAATCATATAAATGTGATAATAAAGAAATGAAATTGTTCGAAATTGTTGTTGCTTGACATTGAAAATGAAAATGTGTGTGTGAGTTTGTGAGTAAATTTAAAAATTAAATTGTTTGGAAACGTCAAGAATTTTAAAAGTGACTCTCAGCGGTTCTACCTTACTATATTTTTATCATGAGATTATCTATACTATAACGGCTTTACCGATTTTTTGGAAATTTCGGACACCAGCTGCAGGTTTTTCAAGGATGGTTAGCGGCTAATAATAATGTCGATATATCGACGGGGCTTGGCCCCTTCCATTCGAACTGAATTTTTTATACTTCATATATATCTGGGAGTGCTCAAGGTAGAGTTATGGCGGCATAGTTTGTAGCTGTGCTTCGAAGAGAGTTGCCACCTGTTTGAAATATTAAAATGTGGGTGTCAAACGGTTCGTTTTAGAGAGAGAATGCTATAGCTATATTTTGAAGACAGCCGCCACCTGTTTGAAAAGCTAAATTTAATTAAACTGCAAACCGTTATATGAAATATTAAAATATGGGTGTCAAACGGTTCGTCTCGGCGAGGAAAAGGCTCGGAGCTATATTTTAAAAAGGGCTGCCACCTGCTTGATAAGTCGAATTTAATTAAATTATGCACAATTAAATGAAATATTAAAAAATGGTTGTGAAACGAAATAGTGTTAAGAATTTTTTAGTTGGAACATTTAAAATATTTGTGAGGTATTTGAAGAGGGTGGCCACCTCTTTAAAAATTATTTAATAATTTGACTGAATTATTCCCATATGGGAATCGAAATGGTTTTAAATAGGCTGACTTCAAGGGTTGCCACCTGTTGAAAAGTCAATCAACTTGAATTAATATGGGTGCCAGACGAAAGATATTAGATAAAGGTTTTGTGTTAGAGAAGTGGGCGTGGCAAATCCCATATGCATGAAATTTTTAATTAGCTATAGCTTTGAGATTGATATTTGGTGTGGCGGCATAACTTAAGTAGGCGCTTATGTTAAATAAAAATGAGATGAGCATTCACAAGGCGTGGTACATTCAGAGAACCATAAATTGAAATCATAAGTTATAACATACTGAAATTTGGTGTGCAGACCTAAATGTACACCAAGGTATATTATACGTAGTAAATGAGTTTAAGTATACAATGAGGCGTGGTATATCCTCCCATAGGAGTGAAATTTTTAATCAACTATAATATTGCAACCATGCGATATTTGTATCACCTAGTATTTAAAAAATTTAACCATTTGAACCGAATCGAACGGTGATCACTATTTAAAAATAATGTAGCTTTACTAATTTAATACTACATAATTAATCACCACAACTTTCAAACTCAATGCCACAGCTGCAAAACTAATTTTCTGATTTTTAACATTTGAACTAACACACATACATACATATGTACATATATCTACGTTCATTTTTTAGATACAAAATAAATTGGCGAAGTAAAAAAGTGGGTGTGTTTCATCGCAGTTTTAAAACAAGCTGTCAATTTAGACTATGAAGTAATAAAAAAACCATTACAAATATGACCACAACAACCATTTGTAACCAGTAATTTTAAAAAGGCTTCGCACTGTAAAAATTTAATCTTTGAGCTGTTCAAGATGTATGACCTTGAACAAGCTTTAAAGCGAGAACATTCTTTTTTTTTAATACTTTTGAATACAATATTGCATGCGAAATCAGAAGGTATAAATTTGTTGGTAGTTTTTTGTTTTTCAATTATGAACAACATAAATTCAAATATCTGCAGTTACAGCTAACGTAGTAGTGCTTCGATAGGAATTGCTGCATAAACAGAAATTTAATGATCATCATTAAAAAGTGAGGTAAATAGTATACTTATTTATATACATATATTTATGTAAGTGCAAATACCTAGCCACTGTAGAGAATTAACCGCTTTGGATTACAGAATTTCCATAGAACTTCGTAGCAAAAACCAATTCCATGCTGCATTCAAATACTGGAAATTATGTGCGCACTGCTAAACCAGTCGCATGCTGAATGCGCGAAATTTTCGTATCGCAAATAAATAGCAATTGAGTTCATGGTCTAATCAAACGTGAAAGAGCATATACTACATATGTACATATACTCATGTGAAAAAACGTATGCACATATATGATATAAATATGCATGTCTAACTAGAGATTAATGTATGCACATTATTGTATACGAAAATACATTAATCACACAAATAGAGGTGGGAAATATGTATATGCATATAAAGTAATTGGGGACAACCAGTTGCATTGGCAAAGAAAATTTTACTGAAAATTAAAATCGTAAAAAATATTTTGCACTGAGGAGAAAAATATAAATAACACTTAGTTATTAGCCTATATTATCTGCTGAAAATTTAATAGTAAAACGCTGATAGAACCGCAGGTAGTTTAAGATAAATTAAAGTGAATATTGGAACTCCTACCATAAGTTCATTAAAAATGGCAGCTGAGGGGTTAAACGTACGGTGACCATCCGGCCTTTATTTTATAGGACAGTCCTTGATTTTAACCCCCTGTCCTTTATAATTTTTTTCAAAATAAAGGACGCCTTTTGTCCTTTATTTCTTAAATTGTCCTTTACATCAGCTCTGCATTCTTCAGAGGTAAATTTGTAAACATAGAATATGAACAAAAATGTCCCTTAAAAAATATTATAAAAACCTTCGCCAGTTTGTTTCTATTTAATCGGTAATCTTTGTACAATCTATAAGGCAGAGGGAAAGTTGCGCCCAGAATCGTGTTGCACGCTGAGTTTCCAGCTCCACTTAAAGAAGATAAACCCCCTGCTGCATAGTGGTTCAAAACCGGCATTTAGTGTTCGTAATTCACTGGAGCCTTCATTTTTCACTTAATTTGATTACTTCTTATTTTTTTTATGAAAGCTTACAATATTTGCCAGAGACCAGTTGAGCCTGATTTTTGAATTCTTATTTGATTATATAACATATTTTTGTACAAAATGCAGAAAAAGTAGCAATTTATAAGAAAATTTATTTTCCTGTTCCAGTTAGTAAATGTTACATAACACAAACTAGTTGAAAACAATTGTATGGTTCTCCCAAAACAAAAAAATTACACAAAAAAAA
>NW_016157993.1:81368-107960 GCF_001687245.7 Rhagoletis zephyria
ATTTTGAAATATTATAATAAAATTTTCACCAAAATAAATATTTTTTTGTTTTTAGTAAAAAAGTGGTTGCAAAATAAAGGCTCCGGTGAATTATGACCATTAAATTTCAATTCTGAACCACTGTGTACTGGCTTCGTCATGTAGTATGAATTATGGTAAATGTGTTTTGGTAGCAAAGGATGGCGAAGTTATTGAAAAGATTTGGCTTAATTTTTCGCTACAGCAGGGAAACTTGTACAATTAAATAATATAATTAACTGGTAAATATTTGATTTAAATTACGATATGGGTAAGGTACTTTTATCATACAATTTGTATGTGCATATGTATTCCCAAATAATTTTGAAAAAATGTCCTTTATTTTTCGTTGGTTAATATGGTCACCGTAGTTAAACGGTTCTACAAAGATGTTAAATGGAGGGTTTTCTAAGGGTCACAGATTATGAAAAACTCGCCTTATTAAACGTGATATGTTTTAGGGAAGTTATTTATGGTCAAGAATTATAGAATACAAGATTGCGCCAATCGAGCTGAGAGCAAACGGGTGTGAGATAATGAGAGAGCAAAGAGCAATTTTGAAGAAGTGGTGCAAAGTAGTGATGTAAAACTAGATAGAATTGTACCGACTTTTCAGCTTCTTCAATATGAACGTATATTCGGTATAAACACTTCATTTTATGTTCATGAGGAATGTTACCAAATCACTTATAGGGAAATTTTTTCTTACTCTCAAAGGCATTCCTTTGTAAAGAGGCATAAAAATTGGTTAAACAATTCCTTTCAAGGTCGTTCTTAGTAGAAAAAGATTGTTTGAAGCTTAAAATATGATATAGTACCGAAAGAAGATTTTGTCCACCAACTATCACGTATGCACATAAAAATACATATTTATTTTTTAGTTATATTTTATCTACATTTAGCTACAACTTTTCGGCAAATATGTACTATATGAAAATTTAATATTCATCACTAGTGCGAAAAACACTATTGTGACGTCAGCGCAAGGGTGGATGCTGTCAAATCGACAAAGAGAAGATTAGCGGTCCGCAGTAGGCGCTGCCCTTGTTTCGCTACATCGTGATTCAAGGAGACTAGTCGAATAGAGTGGACCGTGAAATATTCATACATTGCTTCCAACGTCAAAAGTCATTGCGAGCGGTAGAGCATCGAATACCTCGAAAGCCGCTACGCAAGCGGAAAATCATGTCCTGGCGAATGAATATCACAAGATGGAAGCCTTGCTTCTATAGTTACGCGAAAAAACGAACACAAATTCGCAAATTCTGTTTACAGGCGAGAAATTTTTCAAGGTGGAAGAACCGTTTAATGAACAAAACGATAGTACAAGGCACGGTGCACATTAGAGCGATACGATAAGCGATGCGATATGAAAGCGACATCGACATACGCAGTACACATTAAAGCGATACGACACGCGATACCATGTGTGGTGTGATAGCAAGCCGTGTCACACGGCCGATACGCAAGCGATTATGTCGCCGCAGTGTCGCTGTCGTGCAAGTGTGCACAGTTTTCATTGCTTCCTACCAATTCCCACGTACTCAGCATGTCGATGTCGCATTCGTATCGAGAAATATATATCTTGCCATTTAATGATAGTTAAGGCATTGCGGGCAGAGAAAATAGCAAGAGGGTGATTTGTCATTTTTTGAAAAAGCTTTCAATAAGCCCTGGAAATTTTGATTTAGTTTTTCAATATTTTCTTTACAGCATTGTATAGGCTTACAAGTATGGAAAGCCATTGTGCCATTTTGTTTGTTTACATTTGAAAACAGCTGAGATCACCTGATTTTCAATTCTCTCATTCTCCGCACAGAGTTACATTCAAGTTTCAGAAAAAACTTTAAAATGTAAATTGAGAAATATTTTAGAAAAATGTGTTTTTATTCATTTGAATTCAATAAAAAAGAAATTAAAAATGTGTGCCAAGTCTTGCATTTCCAATAATAACGATAAATGTCTATGTTCCAGGCAATAATTGAAAATAGTTGTGAAACTTATCGTTTTGCGCTAAAATACAACAATGTGTGTAAAATTCGTTGTCATTGCTTCTGTTTTGAATATCATATTCGTCCCTGCTGGTGGAAAAAATAGGTAAATTTGCATTTATTTTCAAGAAAACATATCAGTTAAAATATATTTCTTTCCAGAGCGACATACGGACAAGTAAGATGATAAATTTGTATGATGAATATCGCGGAAAAACTTTTGTATCAAAACTTCTATTCTAATTTGCATTTGAATTATGATATCAACAGGGATGATTTGGGACGTATTTTTAGAAGACAATTTTCTTATAAATCTTGAGATTGTTAATTTATTTTAGAATTAAAAAAGGTAGTTTATATTAAAAAATATATTTACACTAGCAGTATGTAAATTACTTTTATTCCGAATTGAAACGATTTTAATGAATATTCATGGTTACCATTAATAGTTATTATTATTATTATTATTATTATTATTATGGCAATTTGCGCTGCGACCTAGCTAAACTTAGTCACTCCAATGGGGAGGGGGGGTTATGAATCTTTGGACTGTATTTTGCCCTTTGGGTTGTAACTCTCAAATCTTCCCACCAACTGGATGAACCAAAGAAAGTCTCAGAGCCGACCAGTCCCCGTTGGGCACCGCATGTCGCTAGAGTGCCAGCCCTTTCGCTGCCATCGAAGCCCTCATGACCCGGAACCCACCATAGGGTTACTCTGTTACTGGCTCTTAGTCTAATCAGTACCTTTTTGCAACTGTCTACTACCTTTGACACCATTTTGCAAGAGTCAACTGCCCTTAACGCTGCACGGCTATCCGGCATGATGTTTATTGTTGTCCCATTAGTCAGGACATAGACTTCGGTTGCGAAAATTTCCGCGGACTAGTGTCTCACTACGGTAAAGCAATAAGCGCATACCGGCCAAAGCGTGCTTCCCTCTAACGTATTGTATGGATGCAGCCACTATAACCTAACCGATCTTCCGAGGCCTATAGCAAAATTCAGCGAGAGGATTTTCAAAAAAAAAAAACTGAACACTTCAACCCCTCCCAGAATAGCTCGTTTTGAGTTTCATTTGAAGAAGTTAATTAAAAATGGTAGTTAGAGGATTGATGTGTTCTACACATTAATTTAACAAGTGAAAAGGTTTGTGATACTATTTTTTCTATAATTGCTAATGTGGGATTTCTGCTGGATTTTCAATGGAAAGTTGAACATTAAATATGCCCGTGTCATGGTATTTTTAAAATGGCACACATTTTTTATTTTTTAGTAATTTCAATGCCAAATGGAAATTCGGCATAAGTTTCTATATTCCGCTTAAGCTTGCATATAATGTATGTATATTAGGGTGGTCCAAAATAAGCAAAGTCGGCATTTTAATACTCTCACTGCCTAGGATTGTTCCATATCGAAAAAATATACCTCTTTTTTTTATTGTAAAATTAAAAAATATTTAGAGGCCGCTCAAAGCGCTCAAAGTTTTCCATGTATTTTATATGTGAAAAAATCATCTTTTCGTAGAAATGGTATAGAAATCTTGAAAATCTATATTTTCTATTGGAAAACTGTGGCTATCTTCAGCATACTTCCAATACCAATACCCAATTGTTTATTTAACCATTTTTTAATACTAAAGATTTTTTATTTATCCCTCATTGCATTTTCTGGCATTTTTGGGGGTTTTGGTGGACCTATACAATATATGTAGTTACTATGAAGAATTTGTTAAAAAAATAATGGGGTATTATTATTGAGAATAGAGTTTTCTGATTGAAAAATATAGATTTTCAAGAATTCTATACCATTGCTACGAAAAGTGGTTTTCCCCCNAGAGGCCGCTCAAAGCGCTCAAAGTTTTCCATGTATTTTATATGTGAAAAAATCATCTTTTCGTAGAAATGGTATAGAAATCTTGAAAATCTATATTTTCTATTGGAAAACTGTGGCTATCTTCAGCNAAGCGCTCAAAGTTTTCCATGTATTTTATATGTGAAAAAATCATCTTTTCTAGAAATGGTATAGAAATTTTGAAAATCTATATTTTCTATTGGAAAACTGTGGCTATCTTCAGGATACTTCCAATACCAATACCCAATTGTTTATTTAACCATTTTTTAATACTAAAGATTTTTTATTTATCCCTCATTGCATTTTCTGGCATTTTTGGGGGTTTTGGTGGACCTATACAATATAGTTACTATGAAGAATTTGTTAAAAAAAATAATGGGGTATTATTATTGAGAATTCCATGAAGAGAAATAGAGTTTTCTGATTGAAAAATATAGATTTTCAAGAATTCTATACCATTGCTACGAAAAGTGGTTTTCCCCATATATATGTAAAATACATGGAAAACTTTGAGCGACGTCTAAAAGTTTTTTTATTTCAAATTCAAAAATAGGGGTACATTTTTTCGGTATAGAACGATCCTAGGTGTGAAAGCATAAAAATTCGGGCTTTACTTTTTCACATGCATTTTTGGACCACCCTAATGCGTATACTGATAGTGAATAAATAGTGCATTTACTTAAAAGGTAGAATATTAATTTTTAAATTTTGGTTATATGAAGATTAAACATTTAGTTAGAATAACTGAAAATCATTACCGCTATACGCACTGGATAAATGTGCTTATGGCACGTCGCACTTGATCTGGGTTGAATGAAACAGTCACCAAACCGTCTAACTAGTTGGTTGGCGCAGAAAGCACTAAACAGTGCTAATAATAACTGGAAGTGCTAACTGTTTACGCTCTGCAACGATTCGGGCTTTAAAAAAAATTTACTCGTTTACCTGATTGTAACATCATTCACGTACATACACTATAGCTTATTTATATGCCGTTATGTGTCATGCCGCATAACCGTATAGTAATTTGAGCTAATTAAAGCACACATCTGATGAACGCTGAAAACTGGCAGCGAATTCTCAGACATAATAAATTAAAGTAATGCATCCACAAAAATATTAATGCACATGGTGCTAATAACTGCGCTTATGCCCATACATACATACGGGTATATGCACATTCATATGCATATTTATTAACACACTTTTGTCTGTACGGCTGTTTGCGTGCTATGTTAGGTTCACGAGGTAATGAAGATACATAGGAAACGTGATTATTTTGTTTCTTTCGCTTTGTGGGTAAAGCAGCTTTATTTGCGGTTCACCGACTTTTCATTTGGCTTTTCGTTGACCGAATTCTGTGGCAGACTGAGAAAAAATATGGAAGAAATAGCAAAGATAATACCGAAATACAAAAAAAAAAATCTACGCAATATGTAGGAAACTAGGTTGCCACGTTAGTGACATTTGTTGCTGCCACCATTTGTCCTAGTAGTACCTAAGTAAACTTTCTGCCAGAAATACAAAAAAAAGTTTTCTTTGCAACTTAGCCTAAAAGTTTCTGTGTCAGAGAAGTTTTCATTATATTTAAAGACGAGTATTAAATTTCGTTAAAAAAATTCACTAAGCACCAAAAGTGTAAACCAAACTTGTTTCTCGCCCGATGTGGTTAATCCCGTATTGCCCACAAATTTTAGTGAGGCGACGAAATGATTTGCAGAAATATTTATTACAATATTAGCAAGAAATGCGTTGAAGATTTTACTGTTGATAGAGCAACAATTAAAGAAAATCGACAAGTGATTTACTCCAAGAGCATAAATTTAGACGCACTTAAGTGGGTTAATAGGTGGTAAGTGGGAATTAAAGAAATTGTGACGCGTGAAATTTGTGCTAAGCAGTTATTAAATTGTAGATTGGTCTGCAACATTTGACACAGTTGCCAAAATACTTTTATCAAATAGTGCAATGGTTTGACTTTATGATTTTATTGCTTCGTATGTCTTGATTTGGGAAATCGTATTTTTTCCATGGGATTGGTTAATTTGGTTTTCATAAATTCGAGTTCGCACCTACATATGTACAGTAGGGTAGTCCAAAAATGCATGTAGAAAAAGTAAAGTCGGAATTTTTATGCTCTCACCCCCTAGGATTGTTCCATACCGAAAAAAATGGACCCTTATTTCTAACCGNGAAAAACGACTTGCATTCGGCACGACTCTCGCAATGAGGCTGATTAATTTTTAAATTTTGGTTATATGAAAATTAAACATTTAGTTAGAATAACTGAAAATCTNTCGGGCTTTACTTTTTCACATGCATTTTTGGACCACCCTAATGCGTATACTGATAGTGAATAAATAGTGCATTTACTTAAAAGGTAGAATATTAATTTTTAAATTTTGGTTATATGAAGATTAAACATTTAGTTAGAATAACTGAAAATCTTTACCGCTATACGCACTGGATAAATGTGCTTATGGCACGTCGCACTTGATCTGGGTTGAATGAAACAGTCACCAAACCGTCTAACTAGTTGGTTGGCGCAGAAAGCACTAAACAGTGCTAATAATAACTGGAAGTGCTAACTGTTTACGCTCTGCAACGATTCGGGCTTTAAAAAAAATTTACTCGTTTACCTGATTGTAACATCATTCACGTACATACACTATAGCTTATTTATATGCCGTTATGTGTCATGCCGCATAACCGTATAGTAATTTGAGCTAATTAAAGCACACATCTGATGAACGCTGAAAACTGGCAGCGAATTCTCAGACATAATAAATTAAAGTAATGCATCCACAAAAATATTAATGCACATGGTGCTAATAACTGCGCTTATGCCCATACATACATACGGGTATATGCACATTCATATGCATATTTATTAACACACTTTTGTCTGTACGGCTGTTTGCGTGCTATGTTAGGTTCACGAGGTAATGAAGATACATAGGAAACGTGATTATTTTGTTTCTTTCGCTTTGTGGGTAAAGCAGCTTTATTTGCGGTTCACCGACTTTTCATTTGGCTTTTCGTTGACCGAATTCTGTGGCAGACTGAGAAAAAATATGGAAGAAATAGCAAAGATAATACCGAAATACAAAAAAAAAAATCTACGCAATATGTAGGAAACTAGGTTGCCACGTTAGTGACATTTGTTGCTGCCACCATTTGTCCTAGTAGTACCTAAGTAAACTTTCTGCCAGAAATACAAAAAAAAGTTTTCTTTGCAACTTAGCCTAAAAGTTTCTGTGTCAGAGAAGTTTTCATTATATTTAAAGACGAGTATTAAATTTCGTTAAAAAAATTCACTAAGCACCAAAAGTGTAAACCAAACTTGTTTCTCGCCCGATGTGGTTAATCCCGTATTGCCCACAAATTTTAGTGAGGCGACGAAATGATTTGCAGAAATATTTATTACAATATTAGCAAGAAATGCGTTGAAGATTTTACTGTTGATAGAGCAACAATTAAAGAAAATCGACAAGTGATTTACTCCAAGAGCATAAATTTAGACGCACTTAAGTGGGTTAATAGGTGGTAAGTGGGAATTAAAGAAATTGTGACGCGTGAAATTTGTGCTAAGCAGTTATTAAATTGTAGATTGGTCTGCAACATTTGACACAGTTGCCAAAATACTTTTATCAAATAGTGCAATGGTTTGACTTTATGATTTTATTGCTTCGTATGTCTTGATTTGGGAAATCGTATTTTTTCCATGGGATTGGTTAATTTGGTTTTCATAAATTCGAGTTCGCACCTACATATGTACAGTAGGGTAGTCCAAAAATGCATGTAGAAAAAGTAAAGTCGGAATTTTTATGCTCTCACCCCCTAGGATTGTTCCATACCGAAAAAAATGGACCCTTATTTCTAACCGACTTCCAAAAAAAGGAGGAGGTTATCAGTTTGTCAGTATTTTTTTTTTTTATGTATGTTACCGCATAATTTTGGACCACGTCAACCGATTTCGATAATTTTTGTTTGCATCGGAAACGTAGTGTCTCAGGGGTGGTCCCATACTAATCTAGCTAAGATCCGATCAGTGGATCATGAGATCGGTTTTTTTTGCTAAAAATTACTTCTTTTATTTTGAAATCAAGAAATATTTAGAGGTCGCTCAAAGCGCCCAAAGTTTTTCATGTATTTTATATGGGGAAAAAACAACTTTTCGTAGAAATGGTATAGAATAGTTAAAACTCAATATTTTTCCACCAGAAAACTCTGTTTATCTGCAGGAGATTCCCAGTAATAATACACAATTGTTTATTGAACCATTTTTTCATTGCAACTATAATTTATAGGTCCGCCAAAAACCCACGAAAACCCCGAAAAATGCAATGGGGCGACCAATAAAAACTGGATAGTATTAAAAAATGGTTAAATAAACAATTGGGTATTATTATTGAAAGTCTCCTGAAGAGAACCAGAGTTTTCCGATCGAAAAAAATTATCTTCACGAATTCAACACCATTTCTTTGAAAAGTTATTTTTTCCATATAAAATTCATGGAAATCTTTGAGCGCTTTGTGCGACCTCAAATATTTTTTGATTTCAAAATAAAAAATGGGGGTATACTTTTTTCGAAATAGAACAATCCTAGGGGGTGAGAGCATTACAATTCCGACTTTACTGTTTTTGGACCACCCTAATGTACAGTGGCTCAAACGAAAATTGTATGGGCCATAAAACTGCATACCTAAAAATGTTCTAAAGATTCACTTTAAATTTTGATGAGAGTTTGTTGAGTTTTTTGACTTTGATTTATATACACATATGGTTCTGATTAAAGCATGGATACTATTTTGTATATAAAAATGATGATTCACAACACATTGTGTTTATATTCGTTGAATCGACAGAGTAAATTTCTAGAGACTTTTTTAGTAAAAGTATTTGAATTCTAAAAACACATTTCTTTTTATTTCAAAGCGGATTTAATTAGAGGTAAAAAACTTAAACGCATTTTTTTTTTTGGTTTTTGTTGTTTCCGATAGGGTTGGTTTATGGTGCGTTTTGAAACGAATTTCCATAAAAGCAGAAACCTTTGTCTCCAAACCAAATATGATNTTTTGAAACGAATTTCCATAAAAGCAGAAACCTTTGTCTCCAAACCAAATGTGATAAGGCATGACGGAAATTGTGTTCTAAAAGACATTCAATTAATTATTTTTTTTTTGAGAGCTTTTATAAATAATTAATACATTGTTAATTTCTTTGTTCTTCCAGTTCAAACCAAAAAAATATGTTCATCGATTCGAGGAAGGGGACCCACTCAGGACTAAAAAGTGTTTGCATTTTTCTTAAATGCACATTTGTTTTAAGAGCTTTAAACTACGTCAACGCATACTTTGTGAAACGAAAAGGTATTACCCTGCGACTTTTGAAATCTATTTTATTTTTTATGAATACGTCCATTATAATTTACAGTATTTTATGTCATCTGGTATACAGGACTGCTTTTGGTTGCTTATGTGATGATATTACGATATTCAGCAGAGTGCAAACCTTTAGCTTTCGCTTCTTCATAAGTATTGGAGCCAGTAAATTTTATAATAATAAACCATGGGACAATTGTAGTAATACTGCGTTTATAGTTTTTCTCTCTGATGTCAGGAATTTTTTTAAAAGGACCTTGAAATTCGTAAAATATGATTACGTCAAAAAATTATTGAAAAAATTCAGTGCAATGTAGAAAAACAGCATGGATATCTAATTAAAGAGAAATTTATGTACAATTAAAGCCGATTAAGTTTTTTGGTGCGTAAAGACGATTAGGTATTTTAAATATCCCTTTGAAATTTTATACTTGAAATGTGGCATTAATTATTTTTGGAAAAACTAAGTATATGTTAAGGACTACTACATATACACTCGACCACAACCACGAATTTCGTCCTAACTTTATTAGCTTAAAAAAATAAAATTAATTAAGAAAGCATTTTTAAAGGCAGTGTCTCACGATTGGTACATTTGTACATTTTTTATACTAGACTATTGGTACAAAATACAAAAATTAGGACGAAAATGTTTTTTGCAGGCACACTATGGTAGAATACAGCGAACTTCTATTGAAAAATTTGAACAAATTGTTTTTCGTGATTGGTATAAAGAAAAATATTTGTGCATTCGCACGATTGGGATACAATTTGCACCAAATTTTGGGTAAATGCCCAATCGTCTGACACTGCCTTAATACCTATTCGTCCTTGTGAATAAAAAAATTATTATTTTTTTTTATAATTGTACAGAGTTTTCTCTTTCATTAATTCCATTAATATTTGGAATTAATCATATCTTTGAAACTACAAAGTCATTTAAAAAAGAGCCTGACGTCAGAGAGAAAAACTTAATATGCAAGTTTTACTATCTTGGGTCATGCCCTTGTACTAGAGGGAAGGCTTGCTTTGAAATATTGTACCTCCTAGTAAATAAGATCAGTTTTAATAGGATTGACGCTAGCCACAAGATTTAGTTTTAAATTTGGGTCACATCATAAATATAGGATGTGGAGGAGTGTATCCTAAACCATCAGAGACTCGTGGTCTGTATAGGTCATCATCAGAGTGTTCGATTATTTGCCTTTTTTCAAAGCTGGTTTTCGAGTTATGCTGCCTTATCCTGAGTTTCGCCCGAAAGCAAATTCACCCGAAAATTTTTCATTCGCCAATAGTAAATACATGGGAACCAAAAGTGAAAAGTGAACCGGCTCGAGGAAAATGAAACTCACGATAAGGCTAATTCTAAAAAATGCAATTTGAAAAGAAAACGGTTCCCGATTTTGAAATTAAGAAAAAACCGATATCAATACATTAAGTTAGAAGGACGAAATTCGGGGATTTGGTAGTTTGCATATTAGTTCTTGACAAATATTTTTCTCAAAAATAAATATTGGATATTTCCAAGAATATTCAAGGATAAAGATTTAAAAGGACATTTTCAATACTTTTTCGTCCTGGTGAGAAAAAATTAATTTTTTGTTCAATTCTACCGAATTTTTTATTTTAATTGATACCCATATTGTTACTCTACAATGCACAAATATTTGTAATAATTTTTTTATTCAAACATACCCTAGAAATTTCAAAGTCTTTTAAAAAAACCTGACGTCAGAGTCAAAAATTAAAATCGCAGTTATACTATATTTGGCTCTAAGTTTTGTGAATATATTGATTTTTCAGTGTATTTTATTTATAATGAATAGCGAAGTAATGGAAAATGATATTAAAAAGTAATATCAAATCCTGAATTACTTTCAGAAACACTTTGTAAAAGTTAATAAAGCCACAAAGTTTAACAGCAAAAGTTTTATAGAAATATACATTTGCTCCAATTAGTGAAGTGGTCATTTGTGATTTTTTCTCTTTATGCAAAATAATTTCAAGGCCTCAAAGAGGCAAATGTTTATACACATTTGTACGAAACAAGTATTCGAAATTTCAACTTCCATGATATGAACAAGTACGTACATATGTGCATATGTATGTGCTATGTACCCTGCAGTAAAATTTAGAGACAGTCTGGCAAATCGCTAGTTCCGAACTGCATATTCCAGAGCTATCTTTGAACTAGTGCAAAACGGCTGCAGAGCGGGACAGTTGAAAATTGCTCTCATTTCTCGTACAATACGAAAGTAGCTCAGCGATACGACCTCCGACTCAAACATCGTTGGTCATCATTTTAATAAAATATGTAAACCAAAATGGAATCTGTAAAAGAAAAGAAAAAAGGAAAAAATATCCAAAAATCGAATATTAAAAACGTTCTTATAAAAAAAAACTCGATAGTAAATAGAACCGGTTAAAAACTAGTTTGCAACGTAATGCACTGGGCGACAATGACATCGCCGTGTAAAACTGGACATCTGAAAAAGCATTGCTTGGGTATTGAGCTAGAACTAGTACTATCGGCAAAAGGTCTAGTACTTCCCTAGTTCTGGGCTAGTTAGATTTTCTGCAGGGTATGTACATCTATTTAAGTGCGTACATGATTACAATCCTACACATAAAAGGCAAAGCAAAAAAAAAAACATTTAAAAGTTGTAATGAGCAGCATGCATACAAATTTACAACTTTGTATTGGAAGACAACTTTCTGTTGTTGCCAACATTGTGGCAAAGCTGGAAATTGAAAGCGTATAAAACAAAAACTAGAAAAATCAGCAAATGATAGGTAAAAACACCGCAGCAATATCATAAAAAACCGTTTAGTACGGTTGATATGTTTTTTTATTTTTATTTTTATAAGAGTTGCAAACTTCTCACAAACTTTAATTGAAATACTTAACTATCAATGGAAACAGCGAACAGCGGTCAACTGTGACGAACAGCGCACATACAGTGGTATACGCAAATGAACCTTTGTTTGTAAATTTCATTAACTGAATTTTAATATTAATACATACTACATATTGTACTTCTTTGAAAACTTAAATTTTTAATTGAAAGGGTACGGTTTTATATTTTGCTATGTTCATAAATAAAAAATTTGTATATATATGTATACATAAAAATGGCTTCTGGACCTTTATTGTTCCTTAGCCGAGGTAATCATTATTTCTTTAATAATAATAATAATAATAATAATACCGATGGGTCCCCTGCAATAGCGACACAACTCAAAAAACCCTTACTGCTGTTAAGTGTCTCAAGTCTCTTATGCTTGTCTAATTCAAGTATAATCCTTACTAAAGTAAGCAGTAGGGATTAGATAAGACAGACGACTATCGATATATCATTTACCCCTCCCCTCCTTAGTCCGCAGAAGATTTTCATGTTCGGTCACTCCTAGTAAAATTTCTTGCTTACCATTTTTAGAGCACATTTTAACCCTCTAACTGCCATTTCTTCAGACTTGGGGTCGAAAAAAGGAGTTATGGTAAGAGTTAAATTATATTAAAATTTTGTTTGCTCAAATTTTACTATGGGTCTGTAAAGACAAGCACTATTTTTGAACATGCTTTGTGTAGAAATAAAATGGCACGTATTAAGATTGGAGTTTTGACCAAAAAGTTTAAAGTTTAAAATACTGTAGGACAAGGCTCTTGTGATAGAACAGTTGTTACTTGGTTTTATTGTTCTTTCTATTTTTGGGTTATTGAAAAAACATTATTTTAGGCACGTCCATTTTTTAACTAGTTTCTAGCAGCCGTAAAGTAAAATTGAAATAAGTACAAGATACCAAAAATATATGAAAAAAAATTAAGCTACACAAAACCTCAATATTCTCCATTGTACAAAAAATAAAATACTTGGTTTTATCCTATCACAGGAGAACAATGAGGTATGGATCAAAATGCTTTTCGGAATTTGACTAACACGTACATAAGTATGTATACTAACATTCAGGCATCATTTCTCTGATGTCCAAAAATGGCACTTCCAAACGAGTAAGAAAAAAGTTCAACGTCATTGTTTTCAAAATGGCGGCGATTTCGCATTCCTGGCGACTAGCCTTACAGTATTTTACATCTCTGTGATTATTCTTAAGATAAATTTCAACCTCTGTCCTAGTTTCGAAGAATGTTTTGCCAGGATCTTATATTCTAATTAGATTCGATAAAACCGATGAGGGAAAAGGAATTCATCTATTAAAAATTATTTCGATCGAGAATCTAGTCACAGAGCCGAATTTTGTAACGCACTATAGCGAAGAGTTATTGAGCTTGTCAAATGTGACATTTCTTATTACTTTCCTTCGAGCCTGTCTAGCGAAGCTGAAAGAGTTTTTACCGCTATCTACTTATTTGCACATATCTCAGATAAGCTAAACAAGTAAACTCCAAACTAGCCACTTAAGTAGCTTCATTTTTTCGCAGTTGCAATAGACAACCGTTATTATGAGACAAACATTGAAAAAAGTTGAAGTGACCGTATTTAAGAAATATGTAAAAAAAACAGCCAAGCAAAAAGTAAGGAAAGCCTCTTAGCTTGAGGATGCAACGTTTGCCCCCTTGTGTGGCATGATTCCGCTGTATGAATGCCATAGTTGAAGCGGTAAAGTGAAAACTGCATGGAAATATTGAATGTAGAAAATTGACGGCTACAAGTGTCAACGTACAAATGTACTTCTTTTTATGGAAAGTGGAAGTAAAACATGAAAAGCATCATGGCCAACGCTGCTAAAATTAACAATAATAAAACTTAAAATAGATACATATGTACATACATATATGCATGTAAACAATAGCAATAAAATCTTAGAAAGAAATGAGACAGATTCGTGAACAAAGAAATACTCACTTGTACTACACGGAAACGGCAGATAAGTAAGTATGTATGCACATTTCTAGACTATAGAATAATACGGTTTTAAGTAGGTACATACATACAAGTAGTTACTAAATTTACGAGCTGTTTTCAAATATTATATTTTTATGTTTAATAATTTATTTATTGTCCATAAAATGACTACCACTTGCCAAATTGCAGCGCGAGTTTTTCTCAATTACAAATGTAACACTTTCTAAAGTGTTTTTGAATAAATTTAATTACCAAAACAAAATGTTTGTAAATGTAGCGAAACCTCGCCAGGGAGCAGAGTAGGAAAGTGAATTTAGGAACTCAAATCTTTACATTGAAATTCGTACACACATTGCCATGGTTCCTTCATATACATTAGAGTGAAGCGGAAACAAAGAAAATACCGTTTCGAAATTCTAATAGCGGGTGATCGTTGATTTTGAACGCCAATAGAATATCCCTTTTTTGAAAACTGTTAATACTTTCCGTCCCCTTTTTGATTGAAAATTAAGTAAATTTTTAGTAAATTCTAAACAAATGACCTAATTTATCACTTTATGCACTTTAGATTTAGAATAATAAAGCGAAAGTTTAAAGGGGCTGCAAAGTGCTGCTGTTTTTTGTCTTTTTTTAAGGTGGTGTGATAAGCATTTTGTTCGATACAGGAGTAAAATGTTCTTTTATATAAAGGAAATTAAAAAAAATCAGAGATAAGTCATAGCTACTTCAAATTTGCACTTTGGTATTCTAAAATGTAATGGCCTACAAAACTGCATATGTACCTAAAATTTTTCTAAAACTAATTTTGATAAATGTCGGCTTTTTTTATNGGGGGGGGGGGGGGGGGGGGGGGGGGGGGGGGGGGGGGGGGGGGGGGGGGGGGGGGGGGGGGGGGGGGGGGGGGGAGGGGCAGAAAGAATTAACTGAGTTCAAAAAAATGTTGGGGTAATCTATTAATGGCCAAAGGCAATGATCCCCCGCTATTAGAATTTCGAAACACAAATTTTTTGTTTCCCCTCCACCCTAAAGTGCATACAGCCCTAGACAAAAAATAGCATCGCCAGCAAAAAAATATCAAAAAGAGACTTAAAGCTTACATTTTATTATACGCAAATTTAATAAGCTATAAAACTGCATACCAAAAATGTAAAAAAAAAAATCTAATTAAAAAGCATGGAAATAAGATGGATTTTTTATAATTTTTGCAAATAGTTTGAAATTCGGATTTACGTGGGTTTTGTTAGATAATGAGCTATACTTTCATAAAAAGTAGTAAATATTAAACAAAAGGAAGAACATAACATAACAGCAAAATAACAAATTGCTATCGTTTTGTCACAGGCTGTACGTATGTATGTACATACACCTGAACAATTAAAATTTCAATGTTGCAAGGCAATAGAAGTGAGTCGTCGGTCAGGGGATAAATATATCTAAGTATCTAGGTACATTTGTAGCGACTAAAAGACAAAAAGTGAATTTTTTTTCTTGTCATAAACAAAGACACATCATATGTACATACATACATAACTATAAGCCCCCCAGTTAAATATAAGACAGCGCATGCAGAGAACACGTTTTCAAAATATTGCAATGGAGTGTGACCTCAACAACAATCAGCAAATGTAAAAGTAAATAAACAAACCGTCAAACAAAAATATAAATAACTGCGAGTGCCATGACTCAGTTCATGCAAATACTATGTAGTATGTTAAATCCTACATGCAAATGGACAAGCCACCAAATAATAATAAAAACACAAACGAAAATTGGCCAAGTAAATATTAATTCTTGTGTTTTCTATTTTTCAGTTGAATAGTGGTGGTAAAAATGCAAATCAAAAACCATGTCAGCATCCGACTAAAGCCTTTTTAAGCTCTGCAAAATTATTAATTTTTATTATATTCAAGTGTTTCTAGCATAACATACTTAAATACCATTAGTTTTTGACTTGCAGAGTAATCGTGACATCTACACTAGTTTCCAATCTCAACCACTGTTTTCAGAAGAAAGTACTTAGGTAGAAAGTCTTGGTCTGAGCAAAGTGAGCAATCCATGTAGTGAAAAAAACACGACCAATAGAAGTTTTCTTNACGTATGTATGTACATACACCTGAACAATTAAAATTTCAATGTTGCAAGGCAATAGAAGTGAGTCGTCGGTCAGGGGATAAATATATCTAAGTATCTAGGTACATTTGTAGCGACTAAAAGACAAAAAGTGAATTTTTTTTCTTGTCATAAACAAAGACACATCATATGTACATACATACATAACTATAAGCCCCCCAGTTAAATATAAGACAGCGCATGCAGAGAACACGTTTTCAAAATATTGCAATGGAGTGTGACCTCAACAACAATCAGCAAATGTAAAAGTAAATAAACAAACCGTCAAACAAAAATATAAATAACTGCGAGTGCCATGACTCAGTTCATGCAAATACTATGTAGTATGTTAAATCCTACATGCAAATGGACAAGCCACCAAATAATAATAAAAACACAAACGAAAATTGGCCAAGTAAATATTAATTCTTGTGTTTTCTATTTTTCAGTTGAATAGTGGTGGTAAAAATGCAAATCAAAAACCATGTCAGCATCCGACTAAAGCCTTTTTAAGCTCTGCAAAATTATTAATTTTTATTATATTCAAGTGTTTCTAGCATAACATACTTAAATACCATTAGTTTTTGACTTGCAGAGTAATCGTGACATCTACACTAGTTTCCAATCTCAACCACTGTTTTCAGAAGAAAGTACTTAGGTAGAAAGTCTTGGTCTGAGCAAAGTGAGCAATCCATGTAGTGAAAAAAACACGACCAATAGAAGTTTTCTTAAGAGAAATGCAAGAATGGCTTGAGTCTGGAGTTGTCAAATCGTAAATAAATACATATATTCATATATGAACTTTTGTGCCGACTAGAATCGAGTATAGACTGAATAACCCCGAAAAAAAAGTGCATACAACAAATATATCAGTTCCATCATTCACCACAATTTCTCAGCAAACAATGACGTCATCTACGAGTATGTAGGTGTTCATGCTTTAAACAATGAATCCTTCTTTCCTCTCCGCGGAATTGTTTTTGGAATTCAGTAGTTAAGAAAAAAAAACTATTATAGTTATGGCTTGATTAGGCATATATCGCATAACTTCGCATAAACTTCAAACTGTAATTTCGTATGTATTTTGTATGTATTCCATTACCCAGAAATTAGCAGAACTTTTAAAAACTTAGCGATCTCTTTTCACTTATTTGACGACAAATTTGACATAATGAAAACCAGGCTTTACTTGTAACCAATTTTAGGTTCGTTATTAAAGTTTTAATTAATATGGAACAAAGAGATATAATTATGGTAGAGAAAACGCTGCTGCTGCAAGAAATTATCCAAACTTCAAGAATTCTTAAAAACAATTGCTACGGGTGATGAAACTTGGCGCTTTCAATATGAGAAAGTACGAAAAGTTTCTTCAAAAATCAAGGCAACGCTAATCACATTCTTCGATTGTAAAGGAATCACCCATAGAGTGAAGTGTTTAATAATCAGAATTTATTGGACCCGAATGCTCTCGAAAGTTTTGTTCTCATTTCGGTTTTGGTTTTGTGGCGTTCTTTAGAACAAAACTACTAGAACGACATTTAGTTTCGAACATAACATTTGTTCTTGGTTCCTGCTTTTTTATGGTAGTGACACTTAGAATTTTTAGACCGACAGTAGCTTCCGACTCTAATATACATTCTTGTAATCATTATAAGACGAAATAAAAAGTATTTATGGTTCTATTATTTACACTAATCAAATCATTTTAAATTAGAGGCAAGTAAATTTAAACCCAAATTCTGCCATCTAACTTTAACTGAAGAGTTAACTTCTATTTACTCTCTACTTCATCTCAAAATTTTAGTGAACGTAGGATATCAAGGAATTTAGCGAGCACGTGCAGGCACATATTTCTCACATCACTATTTGAATTAAAGTGAAAAGTTTGATTGATAAAAAATTAACAGAATGGAGGAGAATTTATTGTTAAAAGGCACTTGAAATTGATGCAACGTACGTTTTTGATTGCCATTGGATATTCGCCACAAGCGCAGTGATACAGGAAAATGCAATCTAATTTCAGAGGAACTGGCAAATTCAATCGGGTAAGGGGAGGAAGCCGTTAGCAGTTGAATGCGATTAGAACTTTAAAAGAACTCTTTGCTCAGCAATTTCGAGTGCTGCTATGTAAGTGCATTCGTGCCTGAATAAATGCTGGCATATGGTTCGGTAGTATACCATATTGCTTTACGCTCTGAAGCACTGACAACTGTACAACCAAATATGTAGTTACGGCACCAGTGTTGCCATTTTAGTACTTTTGAAGCTAGGTTTAGTTCTTTTTTTCTATTTAGCTCCGAAAATTGGAATTTAGCTCCTAGCTCTCTTTTAAGCTATTTTCAACTATATAGCTTCAAAAAGTTTTAGTTATATTTGGTAATATATTAAAATTAAATTAATTAATTGCATTGTTCAAGTGTTGACTAATATTCATTTTTCATTGGTGATCTCAGGCTATTTTCGATGCCTTCATGTTATTTTATTTCGATTAAAACTTCGAAAAGTTCCATTTCTAATGCAAATGGCGCGTAAGCAAATGGAAGATGGGCAAGTAAGTCGATTAGTTTCTTTCACGAGCGCGGGAGCACACAAACTATATCGGGCAGTTATTCGAGCTCCGACGGCGTATTCTCTCTCAGGCGACCACGGTAGAAAAGGAAAGCCAAAATTTAAGCGTTGATAAAATTACAAATTTCGAAATGCAGTGGAGAAACAAACACTTGTAATCACGGGAAAATACAGACCCCACCATAAACTCTTGGATCTTAAGGTTAAGGAATTCAAAAATTAGTTAGAGGAAAATCTTTTTTCTGCACGCGCAGATTTTGTTTTTACCTTAAGGAGACAAGGAAATAAAACTTTTCAGAAAAATTTTGCAAAAAAATTATTCGTAACCCGAGTTTTTATCGTCAATTTAAATATCCGAAATTGCAGATTTTAACAGTTATTAAAGTATTTTGAATTCATCGTCTAGTTTATATAAGTATATGCTTACATATAAGTTAAGTGCCGTAGCAATGGATTCGAAATATATGCACCTTATTTTGGTAGTAAACGTTTTTTTCAGCACTTAAATTTATAAAATTTGTTATTTTCATTAAAAGAGTGGAAAATGTAAAAGCAACTTTACGTCAATAAATGCTCAACTTTAAAAAAAATTTCTTCTAATTTTAGCTCCTATTAGTATTATTTAGCTCTTTTTTCGACAGACTTAGCTCCAAACAAAATTTTTTTCTGGCAACACTGAACGGCACATTTAAAATTGACAATAGACATACGTATGTATGCATGTGCGTACATCACAAGATACGGAAAATTTATTGCATCATAATACAATAAAATGCAATGCAACGATTGAAGCAGTAGAAAGGCGACAGAAGAGCTTAGCCTGACAATACTTGAGCATCAGCAGAGAACTCAACCGCAGCCGAAACTTCCAAGCACTTGTCAACATGCTTGGTAATCAGATATTTCCAATGCTATGACGCTTAGTAGGAGGAAGGGAGTGAGTGGGTGAAAGCGATAGTTCTACTTTAAAAGCAGCGTACACATTTCTTATTTAACAAACGTTTGACTTTTTTTTATACGAAACTAACTGCATGGGCGCATGACAGTTATTTGCGAGCTAATATAATAGCAGATTGCCAGCTATTACATATACTGTTAGAAAACTGCATCAAATAATTTTAAATGGCAAAAATTAGGATATCTGTGCACGCAAAAAAATACGGAGAAACCGGTACTTCAAGCTACATAGTACATAAACATCTACATAAAAATTCTAGTAACGCTTGGTTTAGAATTCAAACTTATATATCATTCCCATACTAAAACTAAATAAAAGGCATCTATTTATTTACATTTTAAAACGCAGGATCACTCAATCTACATGCATGGTACAGTGACGCTCAACTAAATAGCACACTTTTATTTTTTTACAATATTCACAATGTTTTACGTGATGATTTTTTTTTCGTAATTTTCTTATAAAAATATAGTAGATTCTATAACATTAACCATATAAGTCAAAGTTTAAAACTTTGTGCACAGTTCGGGAAAATTTAAGACATTTCAAAAATGTTGCATCAAAATTTTCAACTTTTTTCAGATTTTTAGTTTTGTAGCTTATTCAATTTTAATACAGTAATGGGCAGTTTTTTTTTTGTCTACTGTGTTACCTATTTTCTTCCATACAAAAATCGATTTTGCGCATGCGTTTAATGGGAGAAAATGCGCAACATCCTCGACAAAAAAACGGGACAACCAGATTTTTCGGAATTTCAAACCTGGACATAACTATTCTAAAATTAAATGCGCTACAAAATTGCATACCCAATAAATTTTTAAAAGTTCTGAAAAAAAAGTTAAAAATGTTATGAAATTTTTTTGAAATTTGTTAAATTTTCCTGAGCTGTGCACGAAGTTTTAAACTTAAACTATTTAGGTGAGCGCCACTGTAGATACATACATATGTCAGGCGAGCTATAACGAAGAGCTAATAACAGTAGACACCATATGAACTTTTAAACAAATACGCGAGTTCATAAAATCAATAAAATAGGGAGATATTAATGATAAAGGAAAATTGTATAGATAGTTTTGTTAACAACGCTAATGGAATACGTGCTCAGCATTTCCCGCGTGCTGAATGGGATATTTAATACGAAGACGTCTTTTCACAATATATGTATATGCTTGTTGTTTTCACGCGGCGACTATATAATTGACAGCTGACAAATTCAGCACGTACTTATGAGTATAGATAGGTATTTGTAATGGGGAAAAGAAAAGCAAGGAAAAGTGAAACTGTGCAAAAGGAGCGCCAGTAATTTATCACCCCTCGCTATTGATTGACTGATTTGACTTATCGCCGCAAGTATCCACAACTGTAGGCGTCAGTGACTGGGTGATTGAATTAATAAGTTTGGAGTTTCGAAAAATTTTACACGCTTATTACGAACTTTGTTTCATTAAATAGTTCATTTTCACCAAGTCACCAATTGGTCATATTAACTATAAGCAAACGAAACAAAAAAATAAAAAATAAACCATGACGATAATCCCATGTTAAAATTCTTGAAACTTATATGAGCTCTTAACTGCAGTTAAGACTTTGGTGGGAATAGGCTGTTATATTATTGAACGTTCTTCACGTTCTAACAGATCTAGGTAAACTATTAACGAAAATTTCTCCACAGACAAGTATGTTTTAATGATTTATTTCATACGTCTGTTATGTATATAATTTGCAAGCATAAATTGCAAGCACTTGAACCCCTTTTCAGATTACTACTCCGTAGTGCGCAAAGATCTCCTACAAACACACGAAGATTAATTGAACCAAGCATTAGGTATGAAGCTTTGATATCGAAGTGTTGAGAGATGAATACATGAGCTCCTTAACACCCAAAAGTCTGCTCCGATTTATTCGTAGATCGGGTGGGTTTAAGGAAAATTAAAAAGGAACACAAAAACAGTTCATTGGACGGCAACGGAGTGCTCGCGTTGTTTTGCGGTGATCTCAGCTGAAGGCAGTTTTCCACATTAGCTGACTCGTTTTACTTAAGAGATTAAAATGTCACAAAAATATAAGTAAAGAAACCTAAAGACCAAGAGGAAGGTAAATTTGCGAACATGCTAATGAAGAAAACAATGAACATACAGATCAGGGTAAAGAAATAGATAAGAATAGAATAAAAGAGATAAAAAATGATAAAGTTCAGACAAGGATAAAACTGAAGCTATGCTTTGTTACACTATGCTATGTTATGTTATGGTATGTTGTTCAACGCATTTCATCTCAACAGCCCTCATCTCACCTCACATCAACTCCTTTCAATTCACCTCACCTCACTTCAACTCATCTCAACTCGACTCACCCCAACTAAGGTTATTTCACCTCAACTCACCTTATCTCACGTCACGCTCAACTCACCCTAGCTCACCTTAACTTATCTAAACTCACCGCACCTGAAATCACTTCTTTTCAGTTCACTTCATCTTAATTCAACTCAACTCCAATTAATTTTAGTTTGAATTTCGACCGATGGGCAAACACTAGTTGAGTTAAAAGGGCGTTCCAAGTAGCAGAATTTCAAGCACATTTATTTGTGAATTATATATGTATATTGTGAATTATTTCCACCAAACCTTAACTGCAGATAGTGCCTATTCGAAAAAGGAGATTGCAGGTAGTAATTAATATAATAATAATAATAAGTAATAATCATAGTAAAAAGTTTGTTGTAAAATTTTGTTGAATTTTTCTAATTTTTCTACAAAGTGTTAAGGTCCTCATTTACACTGTTTTTGTTAGATAGTGAGCTGTAATTCTAGAAAAAAACAAGAATAATAAACAGTGAACAAACAATGGAAAAATAACCGAAACTGGTCAAAATGTCGTGTCCCTATTAATTTTCATATGACTGTATTTTGTTAAAGATAAAATACTTCATGTGCTGCCAGCAACGTTGCTTAAAAAATTTCTGAAATGTACTGAATTTTGGCCATCGAAAAGCGCTAGAGTCTCTAATACAATCGGACATCCCAAAGGACTATAAGCCTACCATGATGATAGTTTCGTTACCCAGTAAGATAAAAAATATAGATATTGAATATCTACGAACCCTTATAACAATTTTCTGAGTGCTCAGAATTTATGAGTCTAAAACGAGTCTTTCTCATTTCGGGCTCTTTTGGTGTCATAAATTCTGAGTTGAACAAAAGTAACACAGTTCACGTAGAAGTAAAAGTTTATCTATTAATAACCAGAGTTATAAGGAATATTTGTTTTTAAGTCTCAGAAAGCGTCATACTTCAGACTCTAATATGACTCCTAACTTGGACTCCTTTTTGTCGTGCTCTCCTATGAACGGTAGTATGTATGCTCTTTGCTGGTTTTTTTTTTTGGGCTCATAATGAGCATTACAACTCAGATTTCTGAGACTTTTCCGACTCTAAAACGAGTCCGAATGTTTATTGGGAAAAAGCTTGGCAAATTAGTTGGTATTGAACAATTAATTTTCACTCGATTTTGCGACAGTTTGTATAAAATTTGGTTACAATTTACAAGCTTTTTCTATCAAACATATTTTGAACAAAGTTTACTACACAAAAGACAAGCAAATTTAAAAATACGAATGAAAATTGTATGAAAGTGAATACACATTTTCCCACTTACTTAGTTGTAGGAAAAAAAGTAAATTTGAAATTAGAATGATGAGCAAATGCTATCACCTACTTGTGTNATACGAATGAAAATTGTATGAAAGTGAATACACATTTTCCCACTTACTTATTTGTAGGAAAAAAAGCAAATTTGAAATTAGAATGATGAGCAAATGCTATCACGTACTTGGGAAAATATTCATATTATGCGATGACAGTATGGGGAACCATTTTGGTAGGTATTAATAATGCGCAGCGCGTTCTTGTTTTTCTCTTATATACATATATATATATACATATATACATAGTACTCGTATATGGGTACATCTGGGTACATCATTTTAAGTACAGCGGTCAAGAAAACATACATACACATGTATTGACATACTATACAATTGTTAAATCTATTAGTATGTACAAATGTATGTACAAATTTTCAGTTTCTACATTTATGTTTGTACTTTCGCGCAAAGACAAAGAGAAAACCACGTTAACAACAGATTACTTTTTATATCTTCAGCGACATGAGAGATTTTAAACTACTAATAACAACAACAAGAAAATATATAAAGTATTGTCAAACAAATAAAATCCACTGGCGATTTAATTCGTAGTTTCTCATCGTATTAAGTGAATGAACTCTGTTGGGCAGAGCTGTTGGGAATTTAAATTTTCTCACTTGAAACTGTACAAGCACTCACAATCAGTTGCCGAAAATAAATAAGGTGATTTGTTTAGTTTTAAATTAACTTAATGAAATTTAAGACATACCGTGATAAGTTTAAATGAAGAGTTGATACACGAAAATGGTTCATTATATATTTGCACATGGATGCATGTCAAGCAGCGATGTCATTTCCTCAATCTTAATCTTGCCAACGAAGTACTACTTGGTGATAGTACCTTGGGGAGTTGAGACTTTGTTAAACAGGCTTATCCTGGTTTCAACGGGCCACTTGAGGATAGTTTGCACAGATCAGTTAAGTAGTAGGTACATTTACATAATTGGTTTGAAATTAAACACATTTCGTTGGATGATCAGAAAAAGAAATTACAATGGCAGTCACGCATAATTAACCACTATACTTTTTCAAGCAACTTCAGGTTTGCGCGATTTCAGATATATATGTACATATTAACATATAAAGTATGTATATATGTATGCTCGTATGTACATAATCGCAATTATAACGCTGTACGTTTAGTTAAGTTAATTTGTGTTTTTTTTTTTTTAATTTTGCACGCTTCAGCAACAGACGTACAAAGAAAAGCAATTTCAAGTTGGGCAACATTTGCCAGCTACATTTGTAGTTTTTTTAATTAGCCATAAAGTAACAACTTGTCAATAGTTCAAATGCCTTACTAAAAATGGAGAGTACTAAAAACTTGTATTTCGTAAGCGTTTGTGCTTTTAACGAGCAGTGTAATATATATGAGAAACAAATAAATATTTGACGCTGACAGACTTTGGCAAATCTTTGGCCAAGTTTCCCCTCTAATTTACGTTAATTCGCGGTCTTGCGAAGCCACCGAGCAACAAATAATATTTTGTGGGAGGTGTGTCTTGATATAATTGCGCTTGCAATCTCTATACCGCGCCCCCTCCTCCCTGGCTCGCGGCGATCGTTTAGAAAAAGCTTTTTCTCGAGTCAGGCATCGAACTTGAGTCCTATTGAATGACAGTACCCACTTTTATCTACTTGGCTACGGCGGCCTCATATGAAAAAATATAAAAAAGTATAAAGTTATTGTGGGCCGTCAATAATTTCAACACCTTACACTGATTGTCGGTTCAAATAGTAATTCATCAAATATGAGCGCATTTCCAATGACTGCTGTCGGCGATGGTGCATTACATGGTTGCGCGCAAACTCACTTTGCTTTGACGCGGTAACTGCTGTTAATACATGCCGCCACAATCGAGACTACGCCTTGTTGGGCTGTTAAAGACTTTTTGCGCTACGAATGAATGCTGTTGTGTGGAAATTATACTCAAGACTTCAATGTGTATATGTATGTACATACAGTGACGGTCAAAAGTTGATGAATGGTGTTTCGTTTTTAACATTTACAATTTTTTTCAAGCTAAAATTTCTTGGTTTTTTTTATAAACAAATGGTTCATGCTTTAGCAAAAACCATATAAATCACACTTTCAAACTTTATACAGCATTTAGAGAACAAATTTTTATCCAAATTTCGAGCTTTCTAATCAGAATTTTTTTAATTTTAGTAAAATAAGTAATAAGGGCGGCTGAAAAATCGCATTGATTTTTAAGATTTTTTTTTTGTTTGCTGACGGCTTTAGCGTTTTTTTTTTTAACCGAAATTTAGAAAAACTGGCGTTGACTTTTTTATTTTTTATTTTTCGCTAACGGTCTGCGCATATTTTTCCACAAGAAATTCATGTTTATATGCAAAAAAAGTGTAAAACGCCGTCAAAAAAAATATACATTAAAAGTCAATGCGGTTTTTTAGCGACTTAAAACTTCCACCTATTTTACTAAAATGTTATAATCCTGTTAACTGCATACCCAAAAAATTTATAAAAATTCTGGTTAAAAATCTCGAAATTTAAATAAAAATTTATGGAATTTTTCTAAATTCTGTATAAAGTTTGAAAATATGATTTATACATATGGTTTTTGTTGAAGTATGAACCATATTTTTATAAAAAAATTTTAGCTGGAAAAACATTGTAAATATTAAAAACGAAAGACCATTCATCTTTATCCACTTTTGACCGCCACTGCATTTATCTAATTTATATGGGTAGGGTGTTCGCATGTGTGCGTAAGCATGAGCAAATGGTTGTAAGGTATGTGTTGCACATTAGCAACGATTACAGAAGTCTTTGAAATGTTCGCATAATTACTTGGCGTAATTATTGTTGAACACATGCAAGCATATACATACATACATACTATTATTTATTCAAAATCGTGTAGCACGGCATGGAGGTTTTTTGTACTTTTGATATTACAACCATAAAAATTGTTGCAAGCGTGTTGCATTAAAAACATTAAAGCATTTAGCCTAGTTACATTAATATTTGTGATGACTTCCTACATATGATTCCTTAGATAGAAACTTTAGTTGTTATAATGCGTGGTGAGTTTTTTTGTATAGTCATAAGTAACGGGTTATACATTTAGCGATGGGGAAAGTAAACCCTTGTCATTTCATGATTGAAAAAATGTCACTATCAT
>NW_016157993.1:109435-116008 GCF_001687245.7 Rhagoletis zephyria
ATAGGGTAAAAGGCCACGCACAATAGACCACCTTAGAGGTCGCAGTGCTCAAGGCTCATAATAATAATAATAATATGAAGTATTTTATAATAGGAAATTCTGGCGAGCTATAGCAAACATAGTCAATCCTCAAGATATTTTGTTTTAGTAGACCTCTAGAATAGTTTGTTCGTTGTGTTGCTGTTATCCTCCTTTGATCTGGGAAGCAACAAAAAGTTGCTTTTGAAAAAATGTTATTTAAAGACTCGATTTGTGTACAAAATAACCGCTTTCCAACCGTTCTTTTGCCTTTTATTTCTATACGCTCATGAAAGTCGTATCATCAATAGTTTTCATTCCCAGCTGCCAGGATTGCACGCTTAAAAAAATTCAATTTCAAGTATTTTATAATAGGAAATTCCGAAGAGACTCCTTTTTCCATTTCACATGTGTCTCAAATGCAAATTATATTCGTTTAGTTGCTGGAAAGTAAGTACCCACTTTTACTGCGCAACTTACCTGCAAAGAAAAAGAAAATTAATTAATTAATTAGCAAACTACGCCAAAGGGTAAATTCATAAATTCTAAAATAAGCAATATACATATTTATAAAATAAATATAATATAAATTAAATATTTTAGTAAAGAGTCTGTATGAAATTTTAAAATAAAACTATCTAAACAGCTATCCAAATAAACGATTCAATTAAAACAAAACAATTCAAATGCGTTTCAAGTGCAGCCAAAACTTCAAAAACTCCCAAAGGCTGCCAAAATTCACTGCTTCACAAAGCCAAAAAGAAAATCAACAATAGCCAACAAGTGTTGCTTTAGGTTTTGTTGACCAAGAGTTGCCAAAAGCGCACTGACCGGCGAAACAGAAAGTCTATAGGCAATAACAAACTTTACACATGCGTTACTTGAACGAAGTTGTAAGCCACATAGCTTTGAACAAAAAAAAAGCATTGTATATTTTGTAGACATTTTGGCAGTGAAGCATTGCACAAAAAAAAAACACGCACCGTATGTTCCAATATGCAACGTTTGGATAGAAGCAAAAAGGCTGATTGTGGAAAGATGTATTTCAGGTCGATACTATGCTGATGTGCGTTTGGTAAAGCTTGCTGAAAGTGACAACTGAGGCTCGAAGAGAAATTTCAAAATCATAGCTTTTTTTCTGATTTGGCATGATTTTTGGCCCACTCAAGCATAAACATAACAATTCGAGTATGCCGGCAATTAATTACGACAGTACTTTGGCATAACCTCGTATCTCAAAACACTTTCTAACAATAAACTCTCTGTTAACAGAATACCATTTTTAATGAATATTACAGATTAGGTATTTTTTAGTTAATTTAGAATAATGAATCGTAGTATTTAAGGTTTATTTTGAATTAATTTTATGAGATACGAAGTAGTAGTGATCTCTGAGACAGGAGGTTTTGCCAAAGGACCGTCCACAAGTATTATGCACTATATGCATAATAAGTAGATATGCACGTCCTGCCAGAAATGTAAAATGAGGAGAAAATTAAAAGAAATTTCATTTTCAATGCGAGTGCTGATGTGTCTCAGTTGATAAGACTTTTGGCAAAATAAACAAAGCGTAAATTGTAAAAGCTTTTATTTAATAAGGGAATTATCGAGCTGTGCGCAGCAAAAACCTTTAAAGCTGGCAGGCAGCCACTGAGATTAGTATTCAGCGGACAAACATTTGCATGAGGCGAGATGGATGGCCGCATTGCGGGCAGTATTTTCTTTTTGGTTGCTTTAGTCGTTACAATTATTATGGCTGCGAAATTATTTTAAGGCTAAATTTCACACAGATTTTTACATAGCAAAATAATATTTCCGAAAGAAAATCTATAAACAACAGACATTGGGCGAGAGTTTTACCTTGTAATTTTTCATCTTTGCGGAGTAACGGCGAGCGAATAGAAATGTTTAAACGTAAGTATGTACCATAAATGTTTTATGTATGTATGTACATATATATGTACAAATATTTTCATGTAAAGTTACATGTTGTTAAGTGGGGCACAATATACCTACTTACGTTACTTAATGCCACGTAGAAATCTANTGGTACGATAGAGAGCTTGCACAATTAAATAAACATAAATTTTATTTATATACATGTGCTATACAGACAGGATTGTGGGATGAATACAAAAATATTAATAAAATGTATAAAAACCTGGTTAAAATAAAGAAAATTAAATACATGGAAAATAAAGTCATAATGAATGAAAACAACGCCAAAGAAATGTGGAAGTACCTTAAATCCACGGTCTGCTTGGCGCGTGATAAGGAAGGTATTAATAAAGCGGTAATCGATGGTATATTGGTAGAAGATGATCTTGCTTTGGCAAATGGACTTAACAAGTTTTTTATAAATAGTGTGATAGAAATAAATAATATTATAGAATATTTCGATATAACACTAAGTGGTAGTCACGCCAATTCCGAATTTAAGTTTGCAAAAATTACAACCGATGAAGTTATAAAAATCCTGCAAGATTTTAAATACAAAATAGGCGGTAGAAAAATTCTGTCTGACGGTGTAATAAAAGACTCTATAATGTATACAGGGTATTTCTACGCCCAAATAATAAATAGCAGTTTGGAAGATGGTATTGTACCAGAAAAGTGGAAAATGTCAACGGTGATCCCAGTTGAAAAAGTCAAAAAGACAATACAACCAGAAGAGCTCAGACCCATAAATACCATACCAAGTGATGCTAAAATTCTTGAGGTGTATGTTAAGAATCAATTGGTAAAACATCTAGATTCAAACAAAATACTTGTCAGTCAACAGTCGGGTTTTAGGAAAAAACATTCGTGCGAAACAGCTCTTAACTTTGTGATATCGGAGTGGAAAGACGACCTAAATAATAAGAAAGTGGTGGTTGCTGTCTTTCTTGACCTTAAAAGAGCCTTCGAAACGGTAGACAGGGAAATACTTATCAAAAAGCTTCAACAAATCGGTATTAAAGACATAGAGCTTGCGTGGTTTCGCAGTTATTTAAAGCATAGGAAACAGCGAACAGTTATAAAAACAGCGATATCGGACGAATTGGAAGTGCCCATAGGCTTACCACAAGGCTCGGTGCTAGCACCAATACTGTTCCTCATATATATAAATGATATAATAAATGTAATACAAGACTGTGAGATCAAACTATTTGCAGATGATGCATTACTTATGATCAGTGATGATAATATTACTACTGCGGTAACAAAAATGCAAAATGATCTTAATAACTTATACACATGGCTATGCGCGAATAGGCTAAAGCTTAACATAAATAAAACGAAATATATGGTGATAACTAGGAAAAATATTAATGATGAAGACTTAAGTGGGCTAAAAATAAATAATGAAAGCATACAAAAAGTTAATAGCATAAAATATTTAGGAATTATAATTGATAACAAACTTAAATTTGAAGAACATATAAACTACATAGTGGAGAAAGTCGCGAAAAAGATTGGGGTTGTGCAGAGAACTACCAAGTATATACAAGAAAAATATAAAATAATTATTTATAAATCGGTCATTGAACCACACTTTGTGTATTGCCCATCGATCCTATTCATAATAGCAGACAAAGAAATTGATAAACTACAAAAGCTTCAAAACAGATGCATGAGGTTTATTCTTAAAAAACGTAGAGATGCTAGAACGGGTGATATGTTAAAAAAGTTGAACTGGTTGAGTGTCAAACAAAAAATTTACTTTCACACCATGAAGTTGATATTTAATATAAAACATGGAAATGTACCTGAGTATTTAAGTAACAACGTAGTTTTAGTGGAGCAAACACACAATATAAATACTAGGAATAGACATAATTTCAAATTGCCATTGTTTCGAACAGAAATAGATAAGCAAAATATTTTCTACAAAGGCCTAAAAGGCTACAACGAGCTCCCATTGGAAATTAAAAACTGCAATGAAATCTTAGTTTTTAAGGCAAAATTATATGAATTTTGTAAAACTTTACCTATAAGATAGGATAGTGTAAATTGTATTTTGAATTAGGCTTTGAGCCGTAATAAATAAATAAATAAATAAAATAAATAAAAGATATTGGGATTTGAAGTTGAATTTCTATATTTTGGCTCAATAATCCATGAAAATACCACATAACTTCAAATAAAATGTTGCTTAGGCTTTTCCATAAATTACAAATTTTGCATAAATACACTTGGAAGAGCGTGTGCAATATGCACATACCTACACATACATTGAAATCTTCGAATCATATAGATACAGCTACCAGGGTAAAAAGGTGGCTTTGCGGTTATTACCTTGTGGTTTTGGTAAACAAATTAATTTTTACTTTACCGGTTGGTTTCATAAGTGTGCGAAATTGTATCCGCAATAACATGGCCAATCAATATGCATTCCCAATGAATGAAAGTGGCTACCAAAATTGCGTAATATCAATAAAATACGTACCTAAATAACAGCGTTCAACACTAGCTGTTCAAAAAAATCAAGTTTATACAAGCGACATGAAAATAATCGCAAAAAAATAATATTAAATATTAATGCTAAACTAAAGAGCTGTCGAATAATGCTGATAAAACAGTAGTGCTAATAGTGAACGGGTAGCATAGATATACGTAGGTGTGCCAAATTAAATAAGAACCCCAAAGAAGCCCTAAGTTATCTTCTGCACTTCGCCACTTGCACCTACATCCAACTACTGCTACGCTCATATCATTAGCATGCAGCACAAATTGTTTGTGATAGCGTAAGCATTGAGCCGATGACGAATTCCTACACCAACATAACGAAAATTTTGATGACGACTGCTCCGACTCCTTCTACGTTTTTTACTCTGCCTCGCTGCCCCTTGTTCGTTCATAATAAAATCAATTATGACCCCCATATTAAAACGAGAAGCGTTCACCTCCACTAGCTTTAGCGTCCAGTGTCGAGACATCACACCGGCAAAGAGTGAAAACACAGAAACAGCGCAACTCCAAAAGAAGAGCAACGACAACCTGCAAACAACTGGACAGCTCCACAATGCTATTGTGCGTGCAAATGGGATGGCAATAGCGGTCGTCAATCATTGCGGACTGACGTAATCACAACAACAGCAAACACGGCAACAATTAATTTTTTCTGGACAGACTGTCGCCAAGTAATTTGCTTGGTGTAACCGCATCCTCCAGACTTGATCATTGAATATTAACCTATGAATATGTCATTTGGAAATGGACATTGTAATTTAAGTGCTTAACTATTTTCTTCGTTTGAATCGTCTAAATGTTTGTCAACAAAGTAAGCATACAAGTTCTTAAAGATTCCTTGAGCACTCACCTCCATTATCCTGCTGTCCTTCGTTGATGAGCGAAAAGCAACTGAAAAACTGTCTGATGAATACAGCCTTCAACTTAAATTAAGTGAAATTGGAATGTATCGCTTCAAAGCACAATCGCTTTAATTAATAGCAATAATAAATAAAATTCCACTTTTTCGTTTGGGCGTGAACTTAAAAACGCACCAACACACACACTTGGCACCGTTCCCACTTGTCCCTATGAAGGGATACACTTCACAGTACCGATATGAAATGAAGATGCTACCAGAAAATTGTTGATGCGCAAACCGGCTCAATACTAGACACGTTTTTAAAACTTCAACAGATATATATTTGATATATGTTAGTATCTACATATATTTTCACAAATGAAGATTCTAACAAAAAACTCCGCTAGCGACCCGTCACATTTAATGCTCAATAAGAAATAATAACAACAAAACAATTGGCAAACAGAAGGCAGTTAACTACGTTGCAACGCAGTGCTGGAATACAGAGACGGTAGAATTGGTACGTTTCCACAGGGCGACCCGGAGTATCAAAAATGTGCGCAATTGGTGAGCGTTTGGAAAGGAGTTTCAATATTAAGAAAATTTTAATAAAGCATGTGAAATAAACTTTCAAATTAATATCAAAAATCTAGTTAGGATAAAATAAATGAGTCAAATAAACAAATAAAATTAGCCAAATGACTTAAGAAGTAAAAAAAAATGGGAAAATATAATACAAATATTTAAAGATGATAATAAATTAATAGGGAAAATTTTAGTAGACGGACGGCAAATTATAGAAAAAGGGGGGATGAGGGGGGATAGAATAGGACCCCTGATTACAAAACTACCCCCCTTTTTTCTAGCAACCCTATAGTTCTTATATAATTTATTGTTAAAGTTTTCATATAAACGATGAATAAGATGGCAAAATAACACACAACTTAGTGCTACCAGACTGGAATTTTGAATAATAAAAGCGGATTTTTAATTCGCAANCCCCTGATTACAAAACTACCCCCCTTTTTTCTAGCAACCCTATAGTTCTTATATAATTTATTGTTAAAGTTTTCATATAAACGATGAATAAGATGGCAAAATAACACACAACTTAGTGCTACCAGACTGGAATTTTGAATAATAAAAGCGGATTTTTAATTCGCAATTTTCACTTAGTAGAATTATTATTTCTGCGTTGCCGAAGAAGGTGGGCCTGAACACATTTTGCAGAGAACACCTTTCTGCGTAGGCGGCCTTCGGCC
>NW_016157993.1:116108-119524 GCF_001687245.7 Rhagoletis zephyria
TGCGCTCTCACCACCGGATTGGCTTGACTTCGGAGAAAAAATGGAGTCGGCCAGCCTTAGACTGAAATGTGTAAATGAATTTGGATACGTCGGAAACCCTTATTATTTTAAATTCGTCGACCCAGATTTTAGCATTTATTAGGAAAGCGGCTAGTTTCTTGTGCTGTCCCGGTAATGAACTTGCTTTGGGTACACAATAGGTCTTCTCGGACACAATTTCACCTTTTCTTTTTAACCCAATCTACTATCTAAAGTACGTTTCGAGTTTAATTTTTCTATAAATGGCCTTTAGAAAACAGAAGTATGAATTTTCGGGTTCTGAGTGAGCTAAAAGTTACAAGAGAGGAAGAATACTCTCCCACTCACCGGTACATTGAAGAAATGGTTTAACTATTCATGCTTTCATAAAACTTGCGTTACAAAACTATTTATGTTAACTTCCATCAACAGTTTAGTTATTTTGAACCTTGTTGAAAGCATGATAAAAACATAGCAAGGTAGAACCGTTCTCTCAATTTGTCGGCCATGATTTTTTTTTGAAGTTTTCCAGCATTTTAAAATCATATAAAATTGAAAATAAAAAACTGAAATTGTTCGAAATGTTGTTGCTTGAGATTGAAAATGAAAATGTGTGTGTGAGTTTGTGAGTAAATTTAAAAATTAAAATGTTTGGAAACGTCAAGAATTTTAAAAGTAACTCTCAGCGGTTCTACCTTACTATCTTTTTATCATGGTTGAAAGAATTATTGTATGAAAATTTGTGCAAAGATTTTTATTTTCCTCCGACGATATACATAGGTACTTATGCGGGTACTTCCTTTTAAGATTTTCTTGCCAACATATTTTCCTTTTTGAAAGTGAAGATACTCATTTTCCTTAGCCGTTTCGTTGCTCATTTTATGCTGTTTTTTGTGTGTCACTCGGTCTTAATTTGCTTACGCGATTTTGTATTGTAATTGAGTTCATACCGAAGTGTAGTTATTTGAATTTAAGTAGTGATATAGCAACTATTAACAAAGTATTTATATAAATTGAAAGTGTGCGCAAAGTAAGCTCACAGCATTGGGTGTTAGGAATTGTTTAACTGGTATGCAAATTATGTATGAAAGTACGAGTAACTTATAATTAAGTAAATAGTTTGTAAATTTGATTACATGATGATGGTAGTCAGTTTATTGCGCAAAGGTATTTAAACTAAGAATTTTAATGCTGTTTTTTAATTATTATACGTTTCAATAACTACTATTGGTAAAAACAAAAACTAAAAATACTAAAATAATATTTTACGTTAACAAAGTTTTTTTCTTAAACAAGTTGAACAATTTGAATTCTTATTCTTTTCATAAAAATAGAATAATCGAACTAAAATTTCCTGCTTACACCGCGCAATATTAAATCACATGAATGAACTTAATTTGCGGTAATGCAAATCAAATAACCGCTGACGTAATGTATACGCCGTATTGATCCGGAAGGAATTTGGGGTGAAGCTTTTAAAGGCTCTGGACCTATTTTCATAGAAGAAGTGAATATTATTTTCCCTTTTACCCATAACTTGAACGGCATATTAACAGCAGTTAGCCGTTAATATTTATCAGACTTTTAAGATAGTTGGTGAGCTCACAGGCGCGTGTACATATGTGTGCCAACAAAGTTTTAATCATGATTACCATCTCGAATTACAATAAAAGTTTCGTATGCATTAGCTAAATACTATTGCATACATATATTCGTAGAGGATTCACAAAGTTTCATAACGAGTCATTGTCATAATGTCATACATTTTATAAGGTTTAAAATCAAGAGTATTGCTCGGCAGTCACACAACAATTATAAACATTTTAAAGTGTATGGCTTTATGACACTATGACTGTTATGACACCTTGTGAATTCACCCAAAAAATTAACAAACATGCGTAGCTAATAGAGATTAAACCGTGGTTTCAAATATGACATACTTTATTTCAGTTCAATTTATGTTCAGTAGGTCTACTTACGGTATCAAGTCTACCATTTCCCGATGGTCTGAATGCTTTTAATAGAAGTATATTTGTGCCGTTCAATTAAAGTAGCTTAAGTGACTTTAGAAGTTTTGACTTTAAATTTAAAAAAGAAGCAGTTTGCCTTGAAAATGTTTACATTTTGATTAAGCTTCTATTAAGAGGGCATCTTGAACTACACCTATGGCTAGTTAAATTTTAGAATATTGGTTGTGAACCCAATGAAATTTAGCTTTAAAGCGAAAAGAGCCAATCCGACTTGGGCTACTTCATTGAACGGCACAGATATTTACGTATATAATGAAGCTCTAGAAGTTTCATGAAGAAAAAGAATTTTACTTAAAAAAATCAATTACTTATTTATCAAAATAATATCGAATCAATCATTGAAAGAACTAAGTACTTGGTTAGTAAATATGTATAAACTCTTCACTGGATCTAACGAATTTAATCGCAAAGTATATATGTATATGTGTACTGCCATAAGAGAGTGTATTTGATAATTCAAATTCAAATTTCAAACTTCTAGTTATTATGTAAACAAAAGTTTTATTATCTAAAACAGTGTGTATTTAGAAATAGAAATTAATTAGTCGAGCAATTCAAATGTATATATGAATTTGTGGAAACCAGTAAGTTTTAATTGTCTAACATAGAATAAGTATCCGTATTAGCATTAGCAAGGAATTATGCATGAACAAAAATGCACAATACACCGAGGGATAAGCATCATAAAATGTGTAAATTTCCAAAACATAATAGAACAATAATAGTTTTAGGATTTAACGAAGATTGGCTGCAAGTAATCACAAGCAAGAAGTGCATATACTGCTCAATGAAAATTTTATAATTTTACTTGTACACACTTAGTTACATACATAAATACTTAGGTACTTTAAAACTTAACAGCGAAAAATGTCCGAAACCGATTATTAAGATCAAAAAATGTAGCTAGTTACTTTTAAATATAAATATATGTAGTCACATTAAATACATACAATAAAATATTAGTAATTTCTGTAATACGCGTATCAACTAGATTTTAATTTAGTTACAATTTGATGCAGAATAAAGAAAAAAGTACCAGCTAAATTAATGCGTTTTTATGCAGTAAATTGCTTTTTTTTGTTTTGAAATAAGCAGCATTTAATAATGAGTGACAATTTGCATTAATTTTGAAAGAGTCTTTTTTTCTGCTACATATTTATATCATATTAACATTAATTAATGGATTATGCTATTCAAATTTTTCCATAGAAATGCAGGGAGTTGGAAATATGGCGAGCTGATTGCGAATTATGTAAATCATTTGACTGCAGCTTGTCGTGTAATAGAGGGTTGGAGAACGAAATTCAAAATTCAAATAATTCAATGCATTAATTACATATGTATGTATGTAAAATAAAATAAAATAAA
>NW_016157993.1:122491-174323 GCF_001687245.7 Rhagoletis zephyria
GTAAAATAGAATAATATAATATAAAATAAGAAAATAAAATAAAATAAAATAAAATAAAATAAAATAAAATAAAATAAAATAAAATAAAATAAAATAAAATAAAATAAAATAAAATAAAATAAAATAAAATAAAATAAAATAAAATAAAATAAAATAAAGAAAATAAAATAATATAAACGAAATAAAATAAATTAAAGTATAAAATAAAATAAAATTAAAATAATATAAAACAGAAATAAAATAAATTAAAGTATAAAATAAAATAATACAACATAAAATAAAGGAAAATGAAATTAAATATTATAAAACCATAGTTTTCTTAAACCTACCTTGTTTCGAATTAAAATAGTTCATTTAGTTTGTTTATTAGATTGACTTTGAATTTCTAAACAGAGCTGTTTTGTACCTAATTCAAAATGTTTGATTTAACTTGTTTTTCAATTTTTTCAGCAGGTGGGGGTTTCCACGAAAAATATTTTTGAAATAAAACGCTTTGGACCTGGTATGTTTGACACTCACATTGTTGTAGTTTTTTATTCAACTAATATATTAATTGATTTCAACTCGCTTCAAAAAATATCTGATATGCTAAGGTCTGTCTGCGTGCCAAATTTCGTTGAAATATGTACGTCCAGTCGTTCTAGCGCGAATGAAAACTAAACATAATTAAAAACTCACCCACGAACTTTCATATTTAATCATAGAGTTAGTAGGATATATGTACCTACCTACATACATAAAATGCAACAAAAAGTGTAATTTTTTGTCGATAGTTATAAATAGCAATTTTATTTGTTTTTTTTTTCGATAATAGTGAACAGAACAGTGTGAAATATTCATAAATCCTCAGAAGCATCATTTAAATTATTTCCTCACTAAAATTTTGCTTTTGTTAAAAGTTGCATACATAAAGATTGCATTCAATATTTGTTGCAACTTTTTTCTTTTGTATTGAATCTACTTAAAATCGTGCAGTAGAAATGAATAAATTTCAACCTATTGAATAGTTGCAGTAAAAAAGCTCAAGCAAATATAATGCTTTTATAATTGGATGTCTGTTCAATTAATTAACATACGTTTTTCATATTTTTATTTTAAGTGTAATTCCAATAAATATTTATATTCATCGCAGACTTTTCCAGCAAGCTTTGCCCGGAGCGACCATTGATTTACGTTTTTAGTGTAAATTGAATTTCAACCTTTCCGGCAAAGCTGTTGCAGAGATTTGTTTATATGTATTTTATTAGCAAATATAATTGTTTTTCATATTTTTACACTACCATACCACGCCCATTTATCGACTCAAATATATATAAGTTTACTCGCTCACTAATATTTACTTCCGATTTTATCGATATTGCTTTTAGTTCTGTTTTCTAAAGTAGGTCTGAAACCCTACTTGAGAAAACGGCCTTTACTCTCTTAAATTGGCTTTAAAAACTTCTCTTACGGGCACATTTATTGTCCAAATATCTCCACTCTAGTGCAATCCACAGGGTAGAAGTATAGCTTATACTCATCCCGGTAACCCAATAAATTCAAAAAGAGTAAAGCCGTGTAAAGTTATCTTCGAAAATTTCGAAAGCAACCGGTTTTTGAAAAAAATACCGTATCTATAGCCGAATGAAATTTGGCATACAATTTTAAAATACAATAATCTTTTTTAACAACTAGATATATTATATTGTGATATTCAGGCTCAGTGTTGGATTTAGGATTTTACTACGGATGCTATGGGTTTTTAATTTGATCACCAATTTGATTTTAAGATAGTTATCAAAAATTGTCAAGAATTATCTCTCGGAAGTAGGCATTGTTCGTACCTTTATGACCAAGTGTGTGATAAAGCTCCAGCAATTAGCGGTGAATTCCACGGAGCCCAAGCGTACATATCGCACACTATCTTCAAAAGTGACACAACTCTAATCATATGGGCAAGGGAAGATTTACCTTAGGGTTTCTCAACAAAATATAAATAAATAAAGGCTTTGTGTATATTTTTAGTGCATAATTTCAAAAAGCCAAAATTTTGAGTTGTGACGCTTTTGAAGTTCGTGTGCAATATTGGATTTCCCTCTTTTCATTAATGTGTATTGTGTCCACATAGTTTTAACTCAGGCCTGAATGCAGCGTGTGATGTTTTTGGCATCAATAATGCATTGGGGAGTAAGTATTGCAGTGTTACATAATTTTTTCAAAATAAAACTCGAAGAAAAAATTTAAAAAAGATGGCCTTAATTTCACAAAGCAGGACAAAAGTACATTGAACTTCAGCCAGAAATCTTAGATAAATCAGCAGCACAAACTTCCCAGTTTCTGACTGCTATTTCCAAATACTTTGGATATCTAAATATTTTGCAAAATAATTCCTTTGAGTAAGCGATTGTAAGCCGAAACGCATAATTTTTCCGAGGCCCAGAAATTTGCAGAAGATGCTTTAAAGCAATTACAGGAATTGCGAAAAAATGCAGAAAGTATGTTTCACGAAGTTTTTGAAAATGTGAGCAAAGTACGGCACAGAACAAGGCAAGAAACCACACATGAACAAATGCCAAATAATTAGATGCAGCGTCGATACTGGCAGAGGTACTATCGAATTGCATTCTAATTCCACTCATCGATACGAATATAACTCACCTCATCGTCGTTTTTTTTTTTCAAAAACAAATTTATTTCTAAGCATGTAATTAAAATGAAAATTAGAAACTATTAATTTCGAGCAAAAAAAAAATATACTGGCTCATTGTCAACGAGATTACATTTTTACGGGCATATGAATCGAAAGGGACTTCTGATATGATATGATAACGACCAGCATAGGAAGGTCAATTTGAAAATTCAACTTTTTGCGAATTTTTCCGAAGTTTGGGCTTTTTTGTCTTATATTTCCACTAAAAGCTTAACTGCAGTTAAATAAGTGCTCAGGTAAGTTTCACAAAATTAAATTACTTTTACTTTCGTTTCTTGTACTTAATAATATTAGCAATTATCCCCTTCCAGTTGTAATCTCATTTTTCCAATAAGCATATAAACTCCAATTAAGGCTTGGTGGAAATGAACTATTAGCCTCCCAGAAAATAAGAAATATTTTTTAATCCTTACACACTTCTTTAAAAGGCTTAAAAATCTAAGTGAAAATTCGATACACCAAACTGGAACCCCACTTGAAAGTACATAATATTGTTTGCCTCTTATTTTTAATTATTTATTTCTAAGAACTTTAAAGAAAAATACAAATTTCTAACTTTATTCTCAGGAGCGTTAAAATTTGTTTAGTTCAAAGTTTTATAGCGCATTCAATTTTAATCCAGTAAAGTACAAGTTTCAATTGGCTAAAAATTACCGTTGATTTTTGAGATTTTTTCATGCTGAAGGTGTTGCGGTTTTCTTCCGCGTAAAAATAAATTGTGTTTATTCGTGATATGGCAGCAATTGCCACGAAAAATTCTAAAAAAGCAACAGTCATTTTCATTCACTAAAATTTAATGAGCTACAAAACTGTATACTCCACCAAAAAAAATCGCCCGTCATTTTTTAAAAAGTTGGTTTAAGGGTCTCGTCGCACAATTTCTGGCTGGTCATTGGAACCAACGAGGTACCAAAAATTTAAAATAAGATGTGTTTATAGCAAAAACATATGTCTCGAAAAAATTACGAGATAGAATAAAACTAAACACGCAGTTCGTGTACATTTGAATAATACTTCAAAGCACTGTACATCTTATTTTTGCGAATATTTTACGTTACCAACTGTTTTCAGCGTATTACATTACTGTTAGTTCATTTAATTATGAAAACTGCACTGAAGCCCTTAAGGTAATCTGCCATATTTACAATGAAAATGCAATTTTCTTTTTCAACAGCACGCCCTTTTTGTAGTTGGCTGCATCTGCGTTAAGTGTTAAGTGAATTTTAAGTCATTTAGCGCTGAAAGAAAAACTCTTTACACAGTAACACCTTTCCACTTACATGGCGATGTTTTTGCAAAACCGCCCATCGCCCTATTGCAAAACCGCCTACATTACGGCACTGAAATTTTACAGGTGTGCGAAAAAACGGTTTATTCTTTGAAGGCATTGCCTTGATTGGCGGTATTTCCTCTAGCTATTATTTTGAAAATCTGTTGTTTTAATAACGATTTTATAATTTTTATGCATAAATCGCGATGCCTGGAGTTTTGGTTTACCAAATCTCATTTTTGCTACAACGGCGCTTTGGGCGGTTTCGCAACTGGTCAATGGGCGGTTTTGCAAAAACATCGACGATATGTATGCACACATGTTTATATACATACATGCATACATACCTACATAGGTTCGGTCACAGTTGAGTTAAAGACGACAGCTGTCTGGCATTGGCTAACTTCCAAGTGCAAAACGCATTTCCTGTAAAATGGCAAATGCCAACTGACAAACAATTAATTAGAAGGAGCAAAACAAAGCGGGAAGGCAAAAAAAAGAGACAATCGAATTTAGAACGCAAAAAAGGGAAAAATACTTTGGGAAGCGACAACAAAGTGCGCTCGGTATGAACGTGCACAAAATGTTACTAAATATACATACATATCTATAATTATATTAGTGTGTATGTAGTTGGCAAGCAAGTAATATCCTTGTTGAAAAACTCTTCGGCGTTGAAAATACTTACTATTTATTTGTTTGCTTAGTACTTAATTTTTCTTTTTTCTGTATTTCTTAGTTGTCATTTTTTTGGCAACAGTAAAAAGCGTTCAAGTAAATGACAGCTAAATTTTTCATAATTTTTCTTTTTCACATGAAAAATACTGCGGGCGTAATCACCAAAAATGGGCACAAAATTATGCAAAGCTTCAGATGAGTACTTTGCTACTAAAAATAAACTTTTCAAATAAAATATATGCTAATGTGAACAGTTGAAGTATTAAGTGTTATTTGCAATAATAAAATTAAAAAAAGGCTTTTGTTGATTTTATTTTAAAGAATGTGATAAAAGGAACTGGTTTGCAGGGCGCTGTTAGGTTGCATTTTGCATTTTAAATTTTAGTAGATATTAATTGTGAGTGATTTTCTCTAAAGTACGCTAATTAATGTTGGACAGTTATGAAAACATAATAAAGTTACTTAGCTACAGTGTGGTGACAACCCTACAGGAAATATGGAAGCACGCAGTTCGAATAAATGGTCCATCATATTGTACAATTGAAGCCATGAGGACAGAGGAGCTTATCCACAAAAAAAAACTTTTTGTTGTTTAGTATGAGAAAGAAGGAATGAAAAATAAATGCAGCCTTTTACTAAAAAGTTCATTGCATCTACGTGATGCTACATATTATAGTAAAAACAAACTAAAAAGGCGTGCCTCGGGCTATTACCGTTCGATACTAGTAATGCAATTTAAGGTGCACTTCACCTTTTCTTAAATTTCCGTTAGGCTACTCTGGCGCTCAAGGCCGCAATTGAAATATTGACATTTCAAGAAGGAAACTGACAAATGTTGATACAAATATTTAAATGTAGTTTCACTTCTTCTTCTTATCCGCCATTGCTTTTGACGTTTTCTTTTAGATTGAAGCTACCATATTCTTTGAAGAAACTAAAAAGTAGTTTTTTGCTTCAAAAAAGATTATATCATTTTATAGCACTTTAATGGTTTATTTCTAAAATTAATTATAAAACGGAAGGCTAGTAAAATACTCCTACTACATTGTGTAATGCACATGGATAATCTATTTGTTTATGCAATTATTTTCATCATTATTTAGTACGATTAGCTGCATATTTCGGGATGGCCACGTGCTTGGTAACTTCACCAAGGTGTTGTTTGCTTGGAAATTTTTCAGCCTCGGGACGGATGTGCCCAATCTAAGCGAAACGCTGCACCAGCAGCAGTAGAGCGAGTAGTTTATCTGTCCTCTAAAAAGGATCCAAATTAAAGCAACATCCTAATATCTATAATAATATCTCATGGAACACTGCATATAACGGCAAATTTTTTTGCGGTAAGGTAATTTAAGGTATTTTAAATAAATACTCACTTATTAACAGCTATGCTAATAGGATGCATTCAGTAAATTTACCTTGCGTGTTGTTATCTTTTAATGCATAAAAAATGCCTATAAAAAACAATAAAATTTCCAAAACAATAATGTGTTGAGGTGGCAGTAATACTCGAGCAATTTACGAAAAGTATAAGCGTCATAAGGACAGTTTTTGTAAAAAAATGTCAAAGTGAAACTCCCTTCTTTTTTTGTATCATGGTATCTATACACTGACATATGTAATTTACTGACATATAAACATATGTTTTGTGCCCAGAACTAAAAGTTGCAATTAGAAATCCATTAAAGAAAAAGACCGAGTTAAATTGATTACATAAAATTTTTTTGAGAAATCCCTTACTCTTCTTGCTAGATGGAAATTGTTTACAGCTGATATTTGAGGAAATGTCGTTGAAAATTTCCGAGCAAAAAAGTGACAAAAATTTCAAAAGAAATTCTTTTTTCACAGCCCATATCCACTTTTGGCAAAACATAATGAAACAGTAAGCAATTAAATATATATTACATAACCACATAGAAAATAATGTTTACAGAAGATGTATAATTTTAGTTTTTACGTTTACATGGAATTCCATCTTATTGGCCTGTTTTCGCTTCATTTCACTACAGCAAGACAGCTTTGGAGTGTTGTCAATGGCGTACATTTGTGTCAAGAGAAGCCAATCCATCTAATACCTGAAGCACATTACCCGCGGATTGCAAATTTTTCTTCAGGTCAAAAAATAGGTGTCAAAATAAAGGGATTGGGCTGTAGATGTGCAATAAGGATTTACTTTTTCATAAAGAGTGCCACCTGTTAAACAATTAAACTCAAATTATTTAATAATCAATGCCATTAGATCGGCACCGCTCGTTCGATTGTCAAAAGTGACATGTCAATTTAAAGAGCTCGGGATGTAATTGTGTAATAAGGTTTTACTTTTTCGAAAGGAGCTGCCACATATTAAGAAATTAAACCCAAGTTTTAAAAAAAGTTAAATCGATAGTTACAATAGATATGGGTATCAACCGAAATGGCTTTAAAAGGCTTCATATCTTAACTACGTTTAGGAGGGTTTCGACATTTTTTTAAAAATATTCAATTTCAATTTAAGGAATTAGGTAAGTGAATACGGTATCCCCATATGGGTGTCAGCAAAAATTAGGTTTAAGAAGGTAGTAGTTTGAAAATATTATAAAGAGGGTTGCCACCTATTTGAGAAGTCGAATGAAATTATTTTATACCCTAGTTATACGAAATATTTAAAATGGGTGTCAGAAGAAAGAATTTTAAGAAATCTTCAGTCTAAGTCAGTCTGTCAGATCTAAGTTTAATTATACAAAATTTATGTAGATGGAATTTTGAAATTTAGGTAAAAAACGAACGAGTGTTAATAAATAGTTTAAACATTTAGAATTTTAAGGTAGTCAGAAGAGGGTTGCCAGCTATTCAAAAAATGTAATTAAAATAATTTAATAATTTAAATGGATTCTCGAAACATGGGTATCAATAAAAATGGGTTTCAAAATCTTTTATTTCTGAACTGTATTTGAGAGAGTTGCCATGTATTAAAAAAATCAAATTGAGCTAAAAAAGATTTTAACTTTATAATACTCTTAAAAGGGTTGCCACCAATTTTAAAAGTAGAATTTGTTTTACTTATACACAAACTGAATGAAATATTAATGTCAAACGATAGAGTTTTTGGAAAACTTTAGGCTTTTTAGCGTTACATACTGATTAAAAATTTGATGAATTAAAAAGCGACATCAATGGAGACCTGCCATTACTCAGAAATGGTTTAGATGAATCATTAGGAATATTCTTTGAGGTTTATAAATAGGGTTTCATCTTTTTAAAAAGTTAAGTTCAAATTTGACATTTTAACGCCATTCGAGTTCACTAGTACATAGATATACATATATTAAGCGAAGGTTTTTTTTGTCCAGGTCATACAATTTTCACAGCCCACCGGATTTTCAAAAATGAGGTTGCAAAGTAAAGGGTTGCCATCTGTTAAACAATTAAACTCAAATTATTTAATAATCGATGCCATCAGATCCGCATCAATCGTTCGATATCCAATAGTGAGGTGTTAAATAAACGGGCGCGGGCTAACTATGTGCAATAAGGTTTTACTTTTTCGAAAAAGAGTTGCTACCTTTTGAAAAATTTAATTCAAGTTATTTAAAATAATAAACCAACTATTCCCATATGGGTTACAATCGAAATGGTTTTAAAAAGGCTTTTTTTTCTAAACTAAATACTGAGGGTTGCAACCTGTTTAAAAAATAAATTTCAATTTGAATTAAGGTAATTGAGTTACGTGTCACCCAATGGGTGTCAGACGAAATAGATTTATGGAGATAGTAGTTGAAAATAATTTTCAGAGGGTTACCATCTGTTTTAAGAGTCGAATATACACAAGTTATAAAAAATTTAATAATATGGGTGTCAAATAAATGAGTAGTATGAAATCTTTAGTTTGAACATGCTGTAGAATTTTTTTAAGTGGTTGAAGAGGGTTTTAAGAAAATTTTTGTTCTAATATAATTATGAAGAGGGTTGCTGCCTGTTCTGAACGTCGATCTAAGTTTAATTATACACAAGTTATGTACATGAAATTTTAAAATATGTGTAAAAAACGAACGAGTGTTAAGAAATATTTAGTTTGAACATTTAGAATTCTGAGGGTGTCAGAAGAGGGTTGCCACCTATTGAAAAAGTTAGATTCAAATTATTTAATGAGTTAAATGAATTATTAAAAGGTGGTATTCCAGCGAAATGGGTTTGAAAGGGATTTGTTTCTGAGCTGTTTTTGGGAGAGTTGCCACGTGTTTAAAAAAACTATTTAACATTAATTCCTCAGTTAATTGCAATATTTATTACAATGCCAGACAAAAGAAAACTTACGTTTAAAAATAATTTTGATTAGGGTTGCCATCTATTCAAAAAGTAATGTCTATGTGTATGTTACTTCGGATTTCAAAATTGAGATGCCGGTAGATCACCGGGTCGGTAGATGTATAATAAAGTTATAATTTTTTAAGTAAGCTTTTTTTAGCGATGCTGGTGATTTGAAATTCGATTTAATGAAGTACCAACACCATACGAGAGCTACCTTTACTCATATGGAGCTGGACGGAGGAGGTAAAATATTTCGAATATTTTCTGAATAAGGTTGTCACCTGTTTATAAATTCAAATTCAATGTGGGTGTTTTAACACCATGCGGGTTCACTAGTTTATTTTATTTTTGTTAAGTCAATATAGTTGGAAGGTTTGTCCTGTGTATATTAGTACTTAGCATTAAATATGTTCAAAAAAGCTTATTGCAAATTTTCAAGGATATTCAAGAACGCAATTTTAATAGCACTCCACAAGTCCTGGGTTCGATCCCTACTCCGAAAAAATCTAAATTAGAAAATGTTTTTTCTAGCTGCCGTTCGGAGGAGGCTTAAAACTGCAGACGTACCACAAATTGTAAAATAAGTTCGGATAAACACTTAGAGAAAGCGTAAGCGTCCAAAAATTGTTATATTGTAGCGGAGTGGCCTTTCCATAAGGTCAGCATTCATTAGGATTGTTCTGGCGAATAAGAGCAGTCGCGCCATCTCCTAGCCACATTTCACATAAGGGCAAGTCTCTTACCCTAAATTTTATTAAGGAACGTAAGATTTTGTAAACAGAAGTATTTTCTTTCTTTAATCTTTGTTAAATGTCTTTCCACAACTGTAATTTTTTTACACAAATCAATGTTTTTAGATATTTCGTTCTTTTCTGTGCTTGCCCGATTTGTGCAATATTTCTTATTTGTCCAATGGCCTTGTCCATCTGTGGCGAAAATTTGCCACATTAGCTAAATGTAACTACATATTTATAGTGTTAGATATCTCCTCAAAGTTACATTAGAATTTTTATGCTCATTGTTGTTCATCCTGCTTTATCTGCCTCTTTTAGCTGCATCAACTGCCCACACACGTTTGCGGAAATTAATTTGATAAGATTATTTTTTATGGCTACATCATTGTTTAGGTTTCTTTCAGGCATATGTAAGTATGTATGTATGTACATACATGCACCGCCCTAAATGTGTAGTAAATTAAACATACATATTTTCTGTGTGTCTGTGTTTGAAGTGATTAGGCAAAGAAACCGAAAAAGGACGCAAGAAAAAAGTTGCTTAGCTGTGACAATTTGGCAGGTCTGTAAATCTCGGAAGCTATTAAGAGAATATGAACGTATATATACTCATTTATATAAATTGAAACTATGTACATATGCGTTGATAAATGCTTATTTAAATTTATAAAATATGATATGGATTGTAAGCAAACATATGGTACAAATTTGTGATGGAGCTTTAGTAGTTATGAGTTGTGAGTTGCCTCATCAACTAATGAATAAATATTGTATGGAAATATGTATGTATACCAGAAAATATTGTTTATCGAGATTAGTTTCATTGTATGTGTCAAATGGATGAGCTGGTATAGTATGCCCGAAGAAAAAACGAATCGTGTTCCTTCAAAATTTTGATGAAACTTTGTCGAAGTTTGTGAATTTTTGTACAAGGTTTGATTTACATTGTTTTTGTCAGGATTTTCAAGACTATTTCGGGATTCTCGGGACTATTTCGAGATTTTAGCGACTATTTTGGAATCTTCGTATTATTTACCATTCTTGTTATCGATATTGTTTTCGATATACTTATCGATATAAAAAACGATATTGTTACTGATATATTTATGAACATATTTATCGACTTTGTTATCGATATTTTATTGATTTTGTTATCGATATTTTTATCTACTTTGCCATCGATATTTTTTCGATCTTGTTATCGATATTTTTACCGATGTTGTTATCGATATCTTTTTGATTATGTTATCGATATTAGAACGAAAAGGGTAAAAGAAGGGATAAAGATAGAAAAAGAAAAAAGTAACCTTAACTAAACGGAAGGCGCGCCGCGGCAAATTAGCCGCAAAAAATTTGATTTTTGGTTTTCAAATACATACTAATTGTAGTACCGTCCACTGCCACTTAGTGACTTTTTAAGTTTTGAGATGCAGCATTGTTCACAGTTAGCCGTTACTTGCTGCGTTATATCGTTCAGTTGATATTTGTATTTGAAAGTTGGTGTCTCATATTTGCGGCTGAATGCGCCTTCCCGTGTACCAAAACAATTTGAATGTAATTCGTAAAATTTTTGTTAAGATATTTGGAAAAGTGAGTTTGTGATTGTTATTTTGTAAGTATTTTGTTATGTGTAATTTTAAGATTACAGATACTTTGCGTAAACATTACTGTAAATATTACGATATTCATTTTCTTAGGTTTTAGGGAAAAAATTATGTTTCTAAACTTATCTAAAAGCGAACCAGCTACGCAACAGCAATCGAAACCAGGAATATGTAGCAGGAATAATAAAACAAAAATTTGTTGTATTAATTGTAACAAAAATGTTTGCAGAAAACATTTTTCACGTTGTGTAGAATGTACCAACCCCACTATTGATGATGACGGATAAAAGTTAAAAAATAAATGCTTATAAAATGTTTCAGTATAAACATTATATAAAAACAAATTATTCAAAAGTTTCACTTAATGATTTTTCGACATACATAAAAAGAAAAAAATGCGGTCAGCCTTTGAGATGCACCTTGGGCTAAATTGCCGCGGAGCGCCATCTCGTGTACTTTCAAACCCCTCGAAGTTAACTAAGAATTCTGCTCGTTTATCCAAACCATACATAATGCTTGACGCATCAACCATCAGTAGTCTACTAACAGCCTTATTGCGTAAGTCCTAAATTAGGATAAATTGTACGACTCGACAACATCGGCATTGTCGACTGTCGTGCTATAATAAGTAAACGACGAAAATTATGCAGTGCTGCCAAGTTTTTCCGTTTTAATACACTAGTCGAGTGGAAATTTTAGGCAACGGGTGAAGTTTTCGAAACGATTCGACTGTCAAAAAACGACTTGCATTCGACACGACTCTGGCAATGAGCTGTCAGTCTAAAGTGACTTAGCATCTTATGGTATGGAGGTGTCGAAATGTATGCATATTGGTTATGAAGCAAGCTGATGTGTTCACTGCTCCAGTGTAGCCAAGGCGCACACACTTTTTTCTGAAGTTATTCTTCTTTTTCTGTAAATGTTTCTTCTTTAGTAATTTTAATTTTGCATTCGCGTTTTGTTGCATATCGAACTTAGGCAACGCATTTCAAGCAAGTTCTTTGCCAAAGTCGTGTCCTTGTCAAATTAAATATATTATATAGTATAGTATGCGAGCCAATAACTAAATATCTATAAAAAAACGTGCTGACGTTAACTAAGTGTGCTGTTATGTACATATGTAAGTATGCATGTGCGTGCTTGCCTTAGTGTCCATTGAACAGCAACAGCGTAATTAGTCAGCCGCAGAAATTGGTGGGCACGCAGAAAGGCAATTCGTTAAAAGTGTGGTTGTAAAAACAATTCGTTCGACAAACTTGGACCAAAGTTAGAAACTAAATTAATTAAAATTTATTGCCGGCTTTTGAAAAATTTGAAAGGAAAAGGGTAGCAATATATACCGAAAGTAAAATATGAACATATTTTTTTTGGGCTTGTAACAAATTTGCGAAAAGTTAAGTACGAAGTTTTGTAGTTGTAGGCAAATTTTTTCGAAAATTGCATGTCCTTTGTAGATATTGACATTGTTGAGAAAACTTAATTGCGTATAGTAAAAATCTTTACATATAATAAAATTGTAACAGGCCGATGTCCGTACATTATAGATATTGAAGAAAAATTAATGTGGGGGTCTTTATTAGAGCAACAGAAGTCAAATCAACAATTTTTAGAATTTTTGTCTGTCTCTATGTTTGGCTGCGCATCTCTCGGAAACTATTGCATGGAATTTAATGCAGTTTTCACCGATATATTGCTAGTGGTCTAACTTAAAATAAAGGATGAAAAAAATTAGAGAGTTGCCACCTATTTAAAAATTGAAGTGTGAATTAACTGATAAGATTAAGTAAATATTGCAATATGCATTAAAAAAAGAAGGCTTAAGAAGACTTAAAGCCAAAAATACTTAAGTGGAAGATTGCCACCTGTTTGAAAATCTTTTATTTAATTTAATTAACAATGCAATATGGTTTGAAGAGGTTTAGGAAAGTTTACTGCCAAAAATATTTTTGAGAAGGGTTGCCACATGTATAAAAAATTTTATTTATAAAATAAATGACACAATACGGATGTCACACAACACAAAAATGCTTTTGAGGCGCAGTGAAGCACGCCGGGTATTTGTTAGTAAATAATAAGTTAATAAACATAGTAACTATTTCAGTATGTATGCAGATTCGTAAGTCGCCATTAAATTATTTAGCGTATTTTTAAATGTTTATCACTTTTTTGTGTTGTTATTTTTCTCTTACAAATATTTTTTATGTATACTTACACATATCAAAGCTCATAAATCGCATTCAGAAAAACAAAAAAGAAAACTAAAAACAAAATAATGTGATTCAACGTCCTTCACCTTTTGTTTATATTTATACTTTACAATTTGAAACGAAAGCGTCGCGCTGCCTCTGCCTACAAAGATAAAATTGAATGCTGGCAGGTATTTACAGGTGTCTATTTTTAAACTTTCAAATAAAAGTGAAAAAATTACAAAAAAAACACGCAACCACAGATCTGTAGACGCATTGCAATATATTACACATATACTATTTGCAATAAAAAGACTGGATACTTTTTTTTTGATAAATGTGAATTTTCTGTAAGTGTGTAATTGTGCAAAATACTCAGAAAAAAAAAATGAATCAAATGAATTTCCATGCAAACGCAAAGAGCTGCAAAAATTACAAACACTCCACTCCGCTCATTTTTATTATCCCACACTCCCGTGTTTTGTGACTGCTTGATGCTCAGCAAATTCTTATTTCTCTCTATTTGCTTACTTTGATTTATTTTCTTCTTCTTTCTCTAGACCTCTCTTCTTTTGACTTTTCCATCAATTCGTTTTCCTCTTCTTCTTCTTGGCTTCCTCGCCTCTTACATTCTGCACTACCTCATCCCACCTCTTTTATTTATCATCCACATCTGCCTTTGCAGCAACTGCGCAGCTTCCTCCAAAAGTGAAAAGTCTCAACAAAAGTTTTGCTGGTTGGCATGCTGCCAAAGCGCTATACTTGGAGATCATCGGGAAAATTTCTGAATTTTTGCCAGAAATTATTTATAAATATTTGATTTGCTTACTCTTTCACACACATGGCTATCAAGGCGAAAATGGCAAATATAGTCGGCTTTTTTCTGCCGGCAAACAGCTCGCACGCACACACCCTCACCCATATGCAGATCACATGCACACACATGTATGTTTGTGTATAAGGAAAACAATAGTAAATTTGTTTGAATTTTAAGGAAAATGTAAAAAAAAATTTACTTGTGTTGAAAAGTCCAACGAATGCTCAGCTGGTTTCGTATTTGTTTTTGATTGAATTTTCTCACATGCAATTTTTCTCTGTGTTACTTCACAGAAAATTTGCACATTTTCATACCCATTGGCCAACTTCTTTCTTTTCGCAGCTGTCAAGAATTGACAAGTTTATGGTATTTTGTTTACTTAAATATACACACGTATGTATGTACATATGTATATACATATGTAGACACATGTGTGAAAACGCTACTTAGATTTTGTGGACTTTTGCTTTGTAGAACAAAAATTGAATATTATTTTGATGGCTACCCGTCTCATAATTGATTGTTGTCATTAACCACGAAAAAAAAATTAAAAGTTTCTGTGTACATACATGTCGATGATTCTCCGCAAGAACGACACAACTCAAAATTCAGAAAAACATCCTTATCATTTTTTTTTTTTGTAAAAATTGGACATGGATCAGACAACGATTAGGGACATGTGCAACTTAAAAGTAGTAAGGATTTTTGTTTTAATTTTGAGTTGTATCGTTATTGCAGAGCACCGTCGATGTGTATTTACACACATACTTATACTTGCATGCATATATCTTTAAATATGACTATAATGTTAAAAGCTTATTTGAATGAAATGTAAATGTCGTTTATTCGAACATACATTGCAATTTTATTTATTTAGTCTGTTTTTGTATCTCTGAGTGCATCTATTCGCAATTCCAATGTGTGCTCCATATTTACGGTGACCATATTTACGGGAGCAGAATACGGTACAAGAAATAATTTTGCGAATTTTTTCCACAATAGCTTACAGATCTTAAAGCCTTCGTCAATNCGTCCCGTATAGAATAAATAAATTACCAGGGCAATGGGTCAAAAAAGAGGACTGTCACATATAATACAAGACAGATGGTCACCGTATCCATATTTCATATCTATGACTCACTCACATGATGTTTATTTATTTACTAGCTTATTAATATTTTTGCCTTATTTGAGATGTCAAGGGCAGCTGTTGCAAATTTTCTTTATAATAGGTTTTCGAAATTTATCGATCTATTTCGATTGTTAAATGTATTCGGAATGTTTGAATGCGCATTTAAAAAAAAAGCAAAATTGTATTCTAAAAACACACACATAAAATATTTGTAAATATATTGACTTACTCTTTACATGGCTATATGTAGATATAAACATACCTGGAATGAAAAGAAAAATTGCATTTTATTAAAAATTGTGAATGAACGTATCTAAATATGTCTATATGTGTGTATTTATGTAAACATAATATAAACTTTAAAATAAACTAAAACGATTTTAATTCTTTGCCTTTTGCGTTTTATTCAAACATATTTACGTTCATAAGTACGGGGAGCGAATGATAAGGTCGCCGCCATGTGGAAGAGCCCCATACAAGAAATGAGATAATTTATCATAAACAAGAACCAATCAAGCACGATGAAAATCGGTGCATATTATGCTATTTGCGCCGATAGTGGGATCATAGCTTTAGGTATAAGAAAACTTTTTTTTTTTGGTGCCGATTCGTAATTTATTTAGAAAATATTTTGAAAAGGTTTGCCACATGTTTGTTTAAAAGCCAAATCACATTTTTTAGTAAGTTAAATAAAATACGGATGTTAACCGATAGAGGTACATATGAGAAAGTTTTATTTTGAAAATATTTTTAAAGAGGCTTGCCACCTATTTAAGTCTCAATTTAAATTAAAGGAAATACTGTAATGAAACATTACACAACGAGGCCAAGCCAGAAAAAGATGTTTAAGAAGGTTTAATTTGAAAAGCCTAATAAATTTAATAACTTACTTTAATGAAAAATTAAAATATATACATAAATATATAAACATGTTGATAAAATCTTTATTTTGAAAATATTTTGAAGAGGTTTTTCCGGTAACTTTATACATAGCCAAAGCTCCACAATGACTCCAGGATCCATATTTCGTGTGTATTGGGGTTCTTTTACTCAAATAGTATTATTACAATTTTTATTACCCTATGTTTAAGCAATGTTGCAGAATGTGTGGATACATTACCCTAAAAAAATTTGCGCCTCATATAAAGCTTATTTTATATGATCAAAAGTTTTATAATTTAATGCCTGAAATCTGTAAGGAAAGACAGTTGTATGAAATATTCCTTATTCCACACCTGATTTCGCTGCGTTGATGTCGTCAGTTCATAAGGTTCGCTCTCTCTCTGTGAGAGACACCCTTATGCCTAAGTCTTATAGGTCACATGGAGTACAGTAACTTTATTATAAGGCTTATAGATCATGTGAAAAAATGCTGCAAGCAGCGCCGCTAGCGTATTGCTTATTTCTTACAACTGCTTACACCATTTTTTGCTGGGTATTTTCGTCATATAACAGGAATAATTTATATGAAGCTTTCTACCTAGACGGCCCCGCAGACCTTGTCGGGCATTGACGCCATAATTCGGTGATCATAATGAATGATGAAAAAAATAAAGGCTATTCTAATAGAATGCAAATACTCCATCATAGTAGTCACAAAGGCTGTGCCGGCTAAGTCGGACCTTGTCGGGCATCCAAGGGTTAACGTTAAATTCAATTAAAGGAAATATTATAGCAGGGCTGTAAAACGAAACAAAAATTTAAGAAAGCTTTGCCACGAAACTACTTTTGTAGATGGAGTCATCTGTTTAAAAGATCAAATTCAATCNTTATTATAAGGCTTATAGATCATGTGAAAAAATGCTGCAAGCAGCGCCGCTAGCGTATTGCTTATTTCTTACAACTGCTTACACCATTTTTTGCTGGGTATTTTCGTCATATAACAGGAATAATTTATATGAAGCTTTCTACCTAGATGGCCCCGCAGACCTTGTCGGGCATGGACGCCATAATTCGGTGATCATAATGAATGATGAAAAAAATAAAGGCTATTCTAATAGAATGCAAATATTCCATCATAGTAGTCACAAAGGCTGTGCCGGCTAAGTCGGACCTTGTCGGGCATCCAAGGGTTAACGTTAAATTCAATTAAAGGAAATATTATAGCAGGGCTGTAAAACGAAACAAAAATTTAAGAAAGCTTTGCCACGAAACTACTTTTGTAGATGGAGTCATCTGTTTAAAAGATCAAATTCAATCTAAATTAACAACTGCAAGTTAAATTTTGCATTTTCAGAGCCTTATGTTTGGCTTAGAAAATAAAACCTAACTAGAGTGAGCTAAAAATCGCCAAATAAATAAGTAGATATCATAAACAAAAAATGTGGGACTACATAATCCTAAGGCTACCACTAAACCGAAAACAAATCCAAAGNCTTATGTTTGGCTTAGAAAATAAAACCTAACTAGAGTGAGCTAAAAATCGTCAAATAAATAAGTAGATATCATAAACAAAAAATGTGGGACTACATAATCCTAAGGCTACCACTAAACCGAAAACAAATCCAAAAACTATTTAATAAAGAAAATTAAACAAGTATATTTTAGAAAAAAAACCCACTTCAATTCGCATATAAAAAATATATATATACATATATATTTCATGATTCAATGATCGGATCTTAACCAGATTAGTGTGGGACCACCTCTGGAACTACGTGGTCCAAAGTTATGCGGTAACATACATTAAAAAATAAATAAATAAATAAAAATAAAAATATTCCGACGAACTGATAACCTCCTCCTTTTTTGGAAGTCGGTTAAAAATCAGTGTCGCTGAAGGAAGTCCAAGTAACAAAGTTTACTCCTTACGCTAGCAGCATTTCTCTTTCAGTCAAATTATTTAAGTTGAAATTTAAAAAAAATAATCATTCTTTACGGTCCCTGTTTCAAACCAATGATCAATTAAATTTGCACAGATTTTCAGTATGTCAAATAACATCAGATAAAATTATCTTACCAATTTAGTTTTATGTTCAACATGCACACAAATGGTTCTTAATTGGTTACAAACTTGAGGGACCACCAAATTCTAATAGTTATACGTTTAAATTGTAATTTAAATGAATTCTTCTTTTAGCCTCAATGTGGTTGCTGACTCTACTGACATGATTCTGCAGCGTACACTAAATATGTATATACATCCGTATATACTACGCTTGGGGAGCTTTTGAACTAGGTCATTAGTTCGTTCATTAAAGTGAACTAAAAGTTTCTATGGCAACACTCAAATAAAATGGAAATGTAGTTTTAAAACATATGGAATCTCGTTTTTCGTTGAAAAGCCATAAAGAAATAACTGATCGAAATTTGCGCTAAACGGAAATTTAATATCATTGAATATCCAATATTTTACATTGTTTAGTGCAATTTGTGTAAAAAAGTAAATATTTGAGTTGAGTTTTTGGGACTTGATATTTAACAAAAGACTATCATTTTCAGATGCCAATGCGAAGCGCTTTTTGGTCGCATTTCGAAGACAAAATTGAAGAAGAGAAAATATTTCCATAAGAATTATTGGTGGCTTTCATGGAAATTTGAATCGCCATAAGAAAGTCAAACATCCTCTCGTGATTTTGGAGAAAGACGAATGAATGAAGACGACTGAATTGTGTTGTTATTGCAGAGGAAAAAATTTTGTTTTTTTTACTTTACAGATTAATTCAATCTTTTATATGTATGGACTATATGTGTTTTAAAACATGCATTTTTGTTGTCCTGTAAATCAGCTCCCACTATCGATCCAGTTCAATCAGGAACGAACTAAGACTCAGAATAGCTAGTTCATTGAGCTGAAGGAACTAGAAGGGAACTAATCTTTAAAGTGAACTAAAAAATCCAACTCTAGGATATACATATGTATATCGGTATATAGAGCTATGCTGCCAGGACCATATGCACTCACAAGCCTTCAGTTTCTAGCGGTGATATCGCGGGCAAGCAAAGTATAATGTCCTTTTGGTTACAAGTGCAGCATACAATAAAATTTACACATATGTACATACCATACATATGTATGTATGTATGTAGGCATATGTGTATACATGAATTTTCAACCAAAGGCTGCTCATTTTAATTAAAAGATAAAATAGCACCGAAATTACTTCGAACAAAAGCGCTGTTAATAGAGAGTGCCGCGAGAAAAAAGAAGTGACAAAACTAACTTATAACAAGGAATGTCATTGAATGGAATATGAACAGGTAGAAAATAATGAATGAAAAGCTGTTATGACATTGGCGTTCATTTAAACTTTATTATGTGGGCAATGGAAATTCAGTGGGCAGCAGAAGTTTACGCAAGTAAGTACTAACGTGAGTCGATAAATATGGAGCATATTAATTTTATGACTTTGAAAATATGTCACAGGTGAATTATTACAAAATTTTACATCACTATGAACTTCTAATTGGAGAAAATTTTGCACCGAAACCAATGTTAGGCAATATTAAGCAGTGGACTAAGGCACTGAGTACATCATCAGGGCAGAGCTTCGCTTTTAAGTGCTTATAGTTCATTGTGTAGCTATAATTGTCGTAGCTAACAGCAAGTATGCAGCTCTCAAGAGAACGGTCAAGAAAAAATTGCCGTTATTTCGTTTGTGTATCCAAGGAATTTTGACATCTGATACTTCATCATCCTGTTGCCACACTCTTTCTTCAAGAAATAATAGAATGGGCATATATTTCTGTTGCAAGCATTGGTTACCCTGTGCTCTTTTTTCACAAAAAAAACTTTAGAAAACTGTAGTAGAAAGCGTAGAAAATTTATTAAGAAATGCGTACTGCCTCTAGAAAATTTTACACAACGAAATTTCTTAGCCATTTCTTGTACGTCATTTTATATGGAGTTTTTGCTTTTCTTGAGAGCTCCGTACTGGCCTTAAGACTGCATAGGTAACTATTGGCTTTAGTAAACTGAGAAAAGAGTTAAGTTACGTTTAGTTTCTCAACAGTTGCTCTTGTTATATTTGCATATATAATTTGGTTATAGTTTCCAAATCATGTGGTGGGAGAATTATGTAAATTTAGCTGATTTTTTGGAGGGGGAGTTATACCAAAAAAATCGTGAACAAGCAAAGAAAACTGTCATCATATTGAGTTAAGAGTTATTTAAAGATATTTTTCCACGCTTGAAACCCCCTTTTTTGTCAGGGACCGAAAATAATCGCCAAATGTCTAGATTTGCAGTCTTAGATCATTGCAAAATCATAATTTTTTGATTTTTGTATTTTCGATCAATAATAATCTTCAAATTATAATTTTGATTTTTNAAGAGTTAAGTTACGTTTAGTTTCTCAACAGTTGCTCTTGTTATATTTGCTTATATAATTTGGATATAGTTTCCAAATCATGTGGTGAGAGAATTATGTAAATTTAGCTGATTTTTTGGGAGGGGGAGTTATACCAAAAACGTCGTGAACAAGCAAAGAAAACTGTCATCATATTGAGTTAAGAGTTATTTAAAGATATTTTTCCTCGCTCGAAACCCCCTTTTTTGTCAGGGACCGAAAATAATCGCTAAATGTCTAGATTTGCAGTCTTAGATCATTGCAAAATCAGAATTTTTTGATTTTTGTATTTTCGATCAATAATAATCTTCAAATTATAATTTTGATTTTTTGGTAAATTTTAGTCCTTATTTTGCGAATAGTATTTATTTAAAAAAAAAATAGTGGTTATTTTGGACTTTTATTTTTTCGATCACTTATAACTGTTATGATAGAGGCTGTGTTCTTATGACGGATTTACATCTTTTATGATTTAAAAACTTAAGTATAACAACTAAAGAAGTATAAGTTCGGGCGAAACCCAATTTTATTTACCCGGCGCAGATATCAAATATTGTCGTTTCAACTTTTTTTCAACTATCTTTGCTTGATAAGCAGGGATGTTTTTTTCAATTTCTAACATTTTCGATAATATACTGACTTAATGAAATCATTCCAAGATTGGCCGAAATCGATACCGAGATAGACCTTTGTTGTCATAAAGTGAGCGGTGCCACGCCAAATTCCTAAAAGTTCACAATAGTCTTATTATTGTTAAATGATTAGTGTTAGTATTAGCTTGGAGTAAATTAGTGTCCTCAGTTTTTAAAATATCGGAGTTTTCGTATTTTTGAAATTTACCGTTATATGGGAAGGGGTTGTAATTTTAGTGCGATTTGAATAATTTTCAACAAACCGCTTTTTTGTACCAATATTATAAGATGCACCAATTTTTGAATTTGATGAATCGATTACCAAGATACACACTTGTGTGTGTCAAGTGGACGGAGCCACGCCCATTATCCAAAAATTTATAATAATCATATTTTTTGCTAAGTGATAATTGCTATTATCGATTTTGAGTGAATTAGCATCAATAATTATTGATTTATCGCAATTTTCGTGTTTTAGTAAATTACCGTTATATGGAAGGAGGGGCTATTGTCCAAGTTCAAAAATTTCAAAATAAATCTTAAATAGTTGGATACTAAGAAAGTCACACTAAGTCACGCCCATTTTCCAAAACTTTCCCAAATAACTTTATTTTTTTACCATAATTCTACTTCACACACTAATTCTCAACAATTTAGATTGAATATTTAATCAAATATCGTAGTTGTTGCATTTTTCGAAAATACCGTTCTATTTCGTTGAGATATCGCAATTTTTGCTCGAGTTATCATGTATACGGACGGACGGACGACNTTTACCCGGCGCAGATATCAAATATTGTCGTTTCAACTTTTTTTCAACTACCTTTGCTTGATATGCAGGGGTGTTTTTTTTTCAATTTCTAACGTTTTCGATAATGCACTGACTTAATAAAATCATTCCAAGATTGGCAGAAATCGATACCGAGATAGACCTTTGTTGTCATCAAGTGGGCGGTGCCACGCCAAATTCCTAAAAGTTAACAATAGTCTTATTATTGTTAAAAGCTGAGTGTTAGTATTAACTTGGAGTAAATAAGTGTCCTCAGTTTTTAAAATATCGCAGCTTTCGTATTTTTGAAATTTACCGGTATACGGGAAGGGGGTGTAATTAAGTCCGCTTTGAATAATTTTCAACAAACTGCTTTCTCGTACCAAGATTATAAGATGCACCAATTTTGGTTGAATTTGATGAATCGATTACCGAGGTACACACTTGTGATTATAAGTGGACGGAGCCACGCCCATTATACAAAAATTTATAATATTCAAATTTTATGCTAAGTGGTTATTGCAATCGTCGATTTTGTGTGAATTAGCTTCAATAATTATTGATTTATCGCAATTATCATGTTTTAGTAAATTACCGTTATATGGAAGGAGGGCGTGGTTATTGCCCAACTTCAAAGATTTCAAAATATTCCTTAGTTGGATACTAAGAAGGCTCGGTCCGATTTTGGTAAGGATTGGCAAAGCGTCTACTGAGATACAGAACTTCATCATAAGTTGGTGGAGTCACGCCAATTTTCCAAATATTTCCCAAATAATATTATTTTTTACCTCAATTCTACTTCACACACTAATTCTCAACAATTTAGATTGAATATTTACCCAAATATCATAGTTTTTGCATTTTTCGAAAATACCGTTCTATGAGAAGTGGGCGTGGTTATAGTTAGATTTCGCCAATTTTCAATACCAACCTACCTTGCGTAAAGGGCAACCTACATACAAAATTTCGTTGATATATCGCAATTTTTGCTCGAGTTGTCATGTATACGGACGGACGGACGACTTCTCTTTGCATTCTGATAATTTATGTATACATTTGTCTATATCTATCTCCATTCGGTTTGCTGTTATAAAAAAACGTTATGTGAACACAATTATAAAACCCTTGCGCACATGTGCGCTCGGGTATATAAGTAACGATTAGATATCGAAAAAATAAAAAAAGTATCGATAAAAAATTTATCGAAAAAATAAAAATCCCAGAACAACGATTAATCTTCATTGAAAAATAAAAATCATAAAATGAGGGTTAAGTTTGATCGGAATAATAGAAATTGATTTTTATACCATCCATAAGTCATTGGTAATACACTTTATCCTCGGAGGAACAAGATCTATTTGTGAGTACTTAAAAAATCTTTGCATTCATTAGCTTTTTTAAAATTCTGAAAATTCTTATAAATATGTATGAAATACTACTTCGCGGCATGTTGTTTAATGCTATAGACACACATCGTAGTATGGTATCAATACTACGACTCGCATATACCACACGTGTCTCTCTTATACGACGAAGTATTGTAGTAGCTACCTAGCAACGGCAAACTACAATACTGATTTGCAATATCGTAAGATCATATTTCGTTATCTAAACGGGGAAAAGTGCCAAGTCCATTTTTTCATTTTTTTCAAAGGAGAAACGAATAATCGATTTACTTTCGCATCATTCTGCCTAAAAACAAAATATAAAAAAATGGAACTGGTCCCCTTTTCCTTTAGGTAGCAATTTATTATCATTATTGAAAGGGAAAACCTTCGGCAAATAATTAGTAATGTAACAAATAATTTTTTGACATTTAAAACCCGGTCAGTTAATCATACGACCTTACTATAGGCACTGTCGAAAATATTGCTTTTTTTGTTGTTTGACAAATTGTCTGCAATATTTTCTGATGCTCCGCACTAATGCATATATANATCATTTATGTATACATTTGTCTATATCTATCTCGATTCGGTTTGGCTGTAATAAACAACCGTTATGTGAACACAATTATAAAACCCTTGTGCACATGTGCGCTTGGGAATATAAATAACGATCAGGTATCAGAAAAATAAAAAAATAACGATCTAAATCTTATCGAAAAAATAAAAATTCCAGAACAACGATTAATCTTCATTGAAAAATAAAAATCATAAAATGAGGGTGAAGTGTGATCGGAAAAATTTAAATTGATTTTTATACCATCCATAAGTCATTGGTAGATACACTTTATCATCGGAGAAACAAGATCTATTTTTGAGTACTTAAAAAAATTTTGCATTCATTCGCTTTTTTCAGATTCTATCATTCTTGCTGAAATGGCATACTGTTTAATGCTATAGACACACATCGTAGTATGGTATCAATACTACGACTCGCATATACAACACGTGTCTCTCTTATACGACGAAGTATTGTAGTAGCTACCTAGCAATGGCAAACTACAATACTGATTTGCAGTATCTATACCACATGTCTGTCGCAGGCATAAGATCATATTTCGTTATCTAAACGGGGAAAAGCGCCAAGTCCATTTTTTCATTTTTTTCAAAGGAGAAACGAATAATCGATTTACTTTCGCATCATTCTGCCTAAAAAAAATATAAAAAAATGGACCTGGTCCCTTTTTCCTTTAGGTAGCAATTTATTATCATTATTGAAAGGGAAAACCTTCGGCAAATAGTTAGTAATGTAACAAATAATTTTTTGACATTTAAAACCCGGTCGGTTAATCATGCGACCTTACTATAGGCACTGTCGAAGATATTGCTTTTTTTGTTGTTTGACAAATTGTCTGCAATATTTTTTGATGCTCCGCACTAATGCATATATTTAGCACACACAATAATAAATATGACAACCTCGTGTTGATATTTAAAAATAAAATGGTTCGTTGACTACACCACTAATATCGAGTCAGACTAGTTATCATTAAAGTCGTTTTAAAATAATACGACCTTGCTTATATTTAGTTAAACGGTACAATAATGAAATATAAATAGTAGTTTAATTGATGGTCGGACAGTGGGCAGAGTTCAAGTTTCGAAGGACTTGCTTACTTTTCATACTAATTACCAAAGCGCTAATTAGGGTTGACCAAAAACTTGAACCGAATGTATTGGTAAACGTCCATGTTTAGCTAGATTAATTACAAAGTCCGATGCAAATTTTGCACTATGAAAAGTCAAGAAAGAAGAAAAGTAGAGATAAGACAACAGTACCTGTGTTTGTTGATTTCAGTTTTGTACTCAGCCAATCGAAGAATTTTTTTTAAATCCATCCGCAATATTGTATCCGCTAATTAAAATTTTTAAGTACTGACTTCAGATTCGTAATCAGCAACAGCAAACATCCTTGGATACGAAGTTTAACAAAGTTTAAAAAATCACATGGTAATATTATATTGACCGATTCAGCATAGGGATTGTTAAAGATTACTAGAAACTGTAAATGACTTGATCTAGAAAAACGAAAAATACGAGTACTATGTTTTTATCTCTACTCTCCGAAAATCCTTGAAATTTTTCAGGGCTGCAAAAAAAGGTTAATTTTAACTAACTTGATAAAAGAAAGATTAAAACTTTCTAATTTAAAAAATATTTCGTCAAACGCGTTAATAAAATTTAATTTTAATTTCTAAGCAGGTAGCAAACCTCTTCAAAAATATTTTCGAAATAAAGCCATCTTCGTTTTGACACCTATGTGTATCAAAATATTTCAACAAACTTGTCTACTAAATTAGTTTTAAATTTCAAAATAGGTGGCAACCCTTGTAAACAATATTTTTGAAATAAATCTTTTTTTAAACCTCTTTTAGGCTTCTAAACTAAATTTATTTAAAATTCCTATTTTTTTAACTTGTGACGAGGATATTCACTGAAAAAAAAAACNGTTCGTTGACTACACCACTAATATCGAGTCAGACTAGTTATCATTAAAGTTGTTTTAAAATAAAACAACCTTGCTTATATTTAGTACAACGGTACAATAATGAAATATAAATAATAGTTTAATTGATGGTCGGAGAGTGGGCAGAGTTAAAGTGTAAATATTAAACACGTGTGGAAATGTGACAGTCCTCATTTATATATCATTGTTGGGGTAGTCCGAACTGATTTTTCGAAGGACTTGCTTACTTTTCATACTAATTACCAAAGCGCTTATTAGGGTTGACCAAAAACTTGAACCGCTTAGCTAGATTAATTACATAGTCCGATGCAAATTGTGAACTATGAAAAAGTCAAGAATTTTCAGAAAGTAGAGATAAGTCAACAGTACCTGTGTTTTGCCGTTTATATATATCAATTCATTTGCGGTTTCTAAAGAGAAAAACAACCTTGTGCTAAATCGTTCGAAAGAATATTTACCTGTGATTTATCAAACTTCATTAGACTTTGTATTTTAGAGTTTTTAGGCTAGGTGCTTACAAATCAGAACTCACAATCTTTATTGGATACGCCATTTTGAATTTTTGAAAAATGATTTCAGTTTTGTACTCAGCTAATCGAAGAATCTTTGGATATAAAATTACATAAAAATCTGAATTTTTTTAAATCCATCCGCAATATTGTATCCGCTAATTAAAATTTTTAAGTACTGACTTCAGATTCGTAATCAGCAACAGCAAAAATCCTTGGATACGAAGTTTAACAAAGTTTAAAAAATCACATGGTAATATTATATTGACCGATTCAGCATAGGGATTGTTAAGGGTTATCTCTACTTTTCGAAAATCATTGATCTTTTTCAGGGATGCAAAAAAATGTTTAATTTTAATTAACTGGATAAAAAAAAACAAAATTTTAACTTTTTGACGAAATGGCAACCGTCTTAAAAAAAGTATTTTCAAAAAAGAGCTTTCTTAAAACTTTCTAAATTAAAACCCATTTAAAATATTTCGTTAATAACATTTAATTTTAATTTCTAAGCAGGTAGCAAACCTCTTCAAAAATATTTTCGAAATAAAGCCATCTTCGTTTTGACACCTATGTATATCAAAATATTTCAACAAACTTGTCTACTAAATTAGTTTTAAATTTCAAAATAGGTGGCAACCCTTGTCAACAATATTTTTGAAATAAATCTTTTTTTAAACCTCTTTTAGGCTTCTAAACTAAATTTATTTAAAATTCCTATTTTTTTAACTTGTGACGAGGATATTCACTGAAAAAAAAAACGTTGCGCCTAAAAATTGTATGAGAAAAACGCGGAATTCAGTAGTATTTTCAACGCGACCCAGCTCACGATCGGCACCGAATTGAGACAAAATATTTCGAATGGCGCAACAAAGAGGTCAAATTGTATGATTTGCCCGGATAAGCAGAAAAATCATGAGAAATGGTAATGTGTGTACGTATATATTTGCAAAAAAATAACGATAAAACGACAATAACCAAATGGAAAACATGCCTAACTGGAAACATCCGGTCCCAATGAAATCAATTTACATGATGACACATAACAAATTAAATATCCATCTTCACTCTTTAACTAACTACTAAAAGGGTGCAATGGGCAATGTTAAGACACCCTCTGTGTAGTAAGGTAGCACAATGCGGTACTTTTCAGTGTCATTAAAGTGCATTGTGTTCAACCGCAACGTAGTAACAGAACAACAGCGGCACATATCGCCACCTGAAATGCAAAATAATGTAACAACATCGTCACTGAAATGGAAAAAGTCGTGACTAGTTTTTATTTTTTAACCGACTTCCAAAAAAGAGGAGGTTATCAGTTCGTCGGAATATATGTAATATATATATTTTTTGTATGTATGTTACCGCATAACTTTGGATCACCTCAACCGATTTCGATAATTCTTTTTGCATTTTTTGTCTCAGAGGTGGTACCATACTTATCTGGTTAAGATAATGAGATATATATATATATTTTTTTTTTTATATTGAAGTCGTTTTTTTTTGCTAAAAATTACTTGTTTCATAAAACGATGTAATTCGATGAAATCCATCATAGCAATCAAAAAGTGAATTTTGATTTTTTTATAAGTAACGACTTTTTGCATTTCAGTGACGATGTTGTTACGTTATTTTGCATTTCAGGTGACGATATGTATTTACATGTAAGCCTCAATGACAGCCAGGGTTGCCCGTTGTCCGGTTTTTGACCGGACAGTCTGGTTTTTAATCTGTTTTTCCGGTTGATAATTAAAACAAAAACCGAACTATGGAGTGTCCGGTTTTATCTTATTCGGGAAACAAAGTCTGCTCAAAAATCTGGAAACTCATACAAGGTACTCGTGTGTTTTAAAATTAGCGCCGCAAATTTATGAAATAGTCGGCGCAAATTGTTTTTTGAACGCGTTGGTGGCAAGTGTATTGATTTGCTCAGTCGATACTTTTAAAGTATTGATCGATACCATTTTAAAAAGAGCATACAATAGCCTAAAATATGGAAGCTTAAGGGTCACAAGGGGTAGGTACTCACTTTCCGTAGCATTTTAGGTTTTAAATTTGCTACGTAGCAATCTAGCACGCGGTTTGTTGTTGGAAAAGCTACGTGGCAACTTTACACTTTAAATTCTACTAAACTTGAGCTCCCCTACAGTCATGCGATAAAAATTGTAATGGTGTTTCTCTAAAAATCCATACAGAGTGCAGTCACAGAGTTCAACTGAGTTTTGTTCAAAACAATTGCTCCAGGCAGGGGCGCACCCAGGAATATATTTTAGGGGGGGTTTTATATTTCTGAAGATATATCATCGGAAAATACTGAAAATTTTCTTCAGATAATACGCTCTTTAAAATATATTTATGCAAGTTTTATGTACAGTATGTAATAAATAAATAAACGTTTTAAAATTCATAAACTGCACTTTATTTACATAAGATTAACAGAGCTCAAACACTTTTAACCGACTTCAATAAAAGGGGAGGTTATCAATTCGCCGGAATACATAACTTTGGACCACGGGAACCGATTTCAATAATCCTTTTTTATTGGAAAGATGGTACCTCAAGGTTCGTCCCGTAATTTGGTTTAGAGATCCGATGATTGGATCATGACGAAATTAACGGTACCCCTAAATTTGAATATAAAAATTGAAGTCGGTTGTGTTCGTTCCTTCAAAACTAATTGTTTAATAAAAAGTTCTATAAACTCAAGATGCGCTCAACTTTCAAAAGTACCCAATAAAAAATATTAAAAAAGACTCAGTAAAAATAAATTTATCGATTCCATGAATTTTTGCACTTTTATATTCCTTTAGCTTCCTGGTTTCTGGCTTTCGATAGAGATGGTGATTTTTCACGATTTCTAAATTTTTTTAATATTTCGAATACCGAAAAAATTAACTGAACTCTCAAGAAAAACGAAAAATTCATATAAAACGACGGACGAGAAATGGAAAAGAAATTTTCTTCTCCCAAAATTTTTTAAATCATTTTGCAGCTCTCAAGAAAAAAATGCTCGTATATTCGTTTCCTCATGAAAATTTACAGCAAAAGCAAAGCGCTTTTTCAAGCAACATAAATTATAATAAATATTTCTTATAATTTCCTTGAGAGCTGGATTCTTAGCTTTAAGATACAGTTTGTATTTGAGGTTATTAGCTTTATGGGGGGTTTGAACCCCAAAACGCACCCCTTGTGTGCGCTAATGGCTCCAGGTTATTTCGATCTAAAAGATCTCGTTGACCGATTAATATACGCCCCGTTTTTGAAAGCACGCGAACGCCTGGAACTGATCTTGAAACAATAAAAAGAAACATCTTTTTTATGGCAAATAATATTGGTACAGTAATTTTTTCTACTCCCGTGTCTATGGCAGGTGTAGAGAGCATGTTTACCGATATGGAATTCATATGGACAGATAAAAGAAACTGCTTCGACTTATGCATCATCCGAGGTTATATTTGTATTCGTTTAAACGCGCATTATTCTTGATCAGAATTTAAGAAAATTGTATAATGTAACAACATCGGATAAATATGGGTTATCCAAATATCTCAATTTCTGCGCCACCTAGCGGATAATTTTTTTCTTATATTGTATTGTCATAAGAACCAAGCGTGTGCGCCAAATTTCAGCCCGATAGCTTCAGTGGAATTGGCTGAAATATTGATTGCGAAATTCCAGCACACCTGGACAAGTGAAGTTAAATAAAAGCTTGTAAACACAAAGATTAGAAAAAAGTTATTAACTTTGTAATTTCAAAGGAAAAATATTTGTAAAAGTGGAATGAATAATAATATAGAGATGTAATTTAAAATTTATGTTTTTGCAGATTTTATTATGCAATTAATAGTCTTTATAAGGAGAATATATTCGGTCTAACAGATAACCAAACTTCCCAAACTTTGCGAAGATATGTATCCTTCCATCTGTATGTGTCCGGTTTCATGGACAACCCTGGCAACCCTGATATCAGCAGCAGCATAGAGACGAAGGATATACTTATCAACTATTGAAAACGTCTATAGAATGCAAATGAAAGGATACAAATGAATGGGGATATATTGAGCAAACATAAGTACCAAAATAGAAAACAATGGACTATATATGCGAGTGTTTGCAAACAAGGTCAAATCATATATAGGAACATACACATATGTACAAATGTAAATATGTATTGCATATTAAAAACTGACATGCTCTTACATTTGTCTAGCAATGACCGGCAATTTACGGATGTTTGCGTATATTGGCATCGACATTTCTCGAATACACTTTGAACCCCTTTTTGATACCTACATAAATACGAGTACTTGGAATTTTCATTTGGAAAAAAAAAACAGTATGGAGTGCATAGAAAACCACTGGCCTAGAAATTTTCGTTTTATACTACTCAACAAGCTTTTATGTGGCTTTTTTACAAGCGTATTGTAGCGTGCGAGCATTATGCTATGTATAGATGTATATACATAAGTATTTGTGCCAACATTTATGGCCAAATATGTGACCACTATGGCAGTTACCATTGTCGCCTAAAGGGTTAACCTTGTACTTGAGGCAAATAAAGGTTTTGCTTTGCTGAATTTCTCTCATGAATATACATAGCTGCTGTGATGCTTAGCTAATGGATTTGCGTTTACATATGTATGTACATACATACGTATGTGTTTGTGTAGGGTGAATATAACCCCCTTTTTTAGTATGCAGCTAATGCTAAAGCGAACCAGTCCAACAATCAATATGCGATTAAATTTTCAGAAAGACAGATCCTCTCTTGCTTGAGAGCAGTGTTACCAGAAACAAATTTCGTTTGGAGCTAAATCGGTCGAAAAATAGAGCTTAAAAGAGCTAAATACTTAATACTAATAGTAGCTAAAATGAAGAGCTCCTTTTTTTTTTAGTTGAGCATATGACATTTAAGGGCTTTCCTCTAATTAATTTTTGTGGAGTTTGTATTTTTCGTGAATACAATATATGTTTTTCCACTGCATTTCGAAATTTGTAATTTTATCAACGCTTAAGGTTTGGCTTTAATTTTCTACCGTTGCCACCTGAAAGAGAATACAGCGTCTGAGCTTATCGGAGCTCGAATTACTACCCGGTATAGTTTATGTGCTCCCNGTTTACATATGTATGTACATACATACGTATGTGTTTGTGTAGGGTGAATATAACCCCCTTTTTTAGTATGCAGCTAATGCTAAAGCGAACCAGTCCAACAATCAATGTGCGATTAAATTTCCAGAAAGACAGATCCTCTCTTGCTTGAGAGCAGTGTTACCAGAAAAAAATTTCGTTTGGAGCTAAATCGGTCTAAAAATAGAGCTTAAAGGAGCTAAATACTTAATACTAATAGTAGCTAAAATGAAGAGCTCCTTTATTTTTTAGTTGAGCATATGACATTTAAGGGCTTTCCTCTAATCAATTTTTGTGGAGTTTGTATTTTTCGTGAATACAATATATGTTTTTCCACTGCATTTCGAAATTTGTAATTTTATCAACGCTTAAGGTTTGGCTTTAATTTTCTACCGTTGCCACCTGAAAGAGAATACAGCGTCTGAGCTTATCGGAGCTCGAATTACTACCCGGTATAGTTTATGTGCTCCCGCGCACATGATAGAAACTAATCGACTTACTTGGCCATTTTCCATTTGCTTACACGCCATTTGCATTAGGAATGGAACTTTTCAATGTATAAATCGAAATATAATAACATGGAGGTATCAAAATTAGGCTGAGATCACCGAAGCTAAATCAAATTTAGTCAAAAATGAAATTACTGATATTTTAGTGTAATATATTACCAAATACAACTAAAACTTTCTGGAGCTAAAAAGTGCTAAATAACTCTGAAAAGCGCTAAAAAAGAGCTAGGAACTAAATCCCAATTTTCGGAACTAAATAGAAAAATAAAGAGCTAAATCTAGGTCCAAAAGCTCCAAAATGGCAACATTGCTTGAGAAGCATAATGCAGAAAGTGGCTTAAAAAATCTACGGTTTGTTGGTTGGTGCAGTGCTTCATAGTAACATGTAATGGCAAGTGCCTTAATATGTATGAGTATGTCTAGATGTCACGGTCAAACCATCTTGATTCCTTGATGAATTCTTCAGAATTCAATATTTACGCCCAATAGCTTCTAGACCTGGGCAATTACGATGGAAATGCTGGGAACTTCTCTGCACGTTTGCCTATTGCCTAGTGACCAGTAATAATTCTAAATAGTTCTATCCTTGATCTGTTAAGCAGGTCTTGTGGTTTCGTCCTGTTATTGTCAGGCCAGAGTTCGTCGGCTATTTTGCAAGACATTATATCCGACCACCTTTTCCTTGTCAGTCCGAGAAATTACAGACTAATTTCAGTTTGAATGACTCCCAGTGTAATATCCTCGGATTCTCTCCAAGTAGGCTTCTGCCTTCGAGTATTCATTGGCAATCTCATTGCCTTCGATGTTCCTATGGCCGGGAATCCAGACAAGAGGGACGATAATTGATGGAAACACTGAGCATAATTCCGTTTTGCACCTCTGCAGAAGCTGGGATTTGTTTCTCATGCTAACGTAGCCCCAAGGTTGTTGTTGCTTTCTATACCCATGATTTCTTCTTGAACCTAGCAAACTTCAAATGTCTAAGACTTTAACTTGGGAGATGCCCCCACATCGCAGTCCATTTCGGAAACATGGGTATATGTAGAGAGTTTGCCTCTCTATCGGCCATTTAAACTCTCTTCCACCCTCACTGGTGTATTAAAAAGCTGAGGTTAGATACCATATACTATATATGGGTTTTCCGTGCTTGTATTTGGTTGCTGAGACAGGGCTGAAAGGCGTCCCAGTTTTCCGGGACGTATCCCGGTTTTAGACTGTTCATCTCGGTGCCCCAGTCCAGCCTTGAAATGTTCCGGTTTTCTCTAAAACTTCCTGGTTTTAATGCAAAAAGTGTAGCCTGTTTTATTCTTTTGAATGTCAATATTAAGTTTGCTAATACTTTATAAATGTACAATATAATATTCTGGAATGATAAGAGCTTTTTGTTTCGGTTTATGATCCTGCCAATCTCTAGTTAGCAGAAGCTACTTTCATATATATATTTTTTTGTTATTTTTTAACCCTTTCCGGTGAAAGTCGTCCCTGATGAATATAAAAATTTTTCCTCTTAATTACAAGGTTCATAGAGCCGCATAAACAAAAGTAAAAGATAATATTCAAAAGTTGTTTTGGGTAGCTACTAGTGCTACCTCAAATTTGTGCAATATATTGTACTAAAGTCCGCAAAGGAGTTAAAGCACTCAAGAAAACTCAATTCACTAAGTTTGACGGAATAAAACTTTTATTTCATTGAAAATGAACTTATGTATGTAAAAAATAATTGATTTTACTTCATATATGTTGGAATGAATATTTTATATCTTTTTAGGTATCTTTCGTTAAGATTTACATTAAAAAATTTTAAATTTTCTCCACGAGAAGAGAATTATATAAAGAAATTTTGAAAATTTTCAGATACAATTACAACATAAAATACTTCATAAAGTTTAATTTGTTTTCAAAAATGTTAATAAGATTTTTAGTAGCACGCTTTCAATGTTACAGAAACNAGTTTTCTCTAAAACTTCCTGGTTTTAATGCAAAAAGTGTAGCCTGTTTTATTCTTTTGAATGTCAATATTAAGTTTGCTAATACTTTATAAATGTACAATATAATATTCTGGAATGATAAGAGCTTTTTGTTTCGGTTTATGATCCTGCCAATCCCTAGTTAGCAGAAGCTACTTTCATATATATATTTTTTTGTTATTTTTTAACCCTTTCCGGTGAAAGTCGTCCCTGATGAATATAAAAATTTTTCCTCTTAATTACAAGGTTCATAGAGCCGCATAAACAAAAGTAAAAGATAATATTCAAAAGTTGTTTTGGGTAGCTACTAGGGCTACCTCAAATTTGAGCAATATATCGTACTAAAGTCCGCAAAGGAGTAAAAGCACTCAAGTAAACTCAATAAATATTTCACTAAGTTTGACGGAATAAAACTTTTATTTCATTGAAAATGAACTTATGTATGTAAAAAATAATTGATTTTACTTCATATATGTTGGAATGAATATTTTATATCTTTTTAAGTATCTTTCGTTAAGATTTACATTAAAAAATTTTAAATTTTCTCCACGAGAAGAGAATTATATAAAGAAATTTTGAAAATTTTCAGATACAATTACAACATAAAATACTTCATAAAGTTTAATTTGTTTTCAAAAATGTTAATAAGATTTTTAGTAGCACGCTTCCAATGTTACAGAAAANGTTCCAGTTTTCTCTAAAACTTCCTGGTTTTAATGCAAAAAGTGTAGCCTGTTTTATTCTTTTGAATGTCAATATTAAGTTTGCTAATACTTTATAAATGTACAATATAATATTCTGGAATGATAAGAGCTTTTTGTTTCGGTTTATGATCCTGCCAATCTCTAGTTAGCAGAAGCTACTTTCATATATATATTTTTTTGTTATTTTTTAACCCTTTCCGGTGAAAGCCGTCCCTGATGAATATAAAAATTTTTCCTCTTAATTACAAGGTTCATAGAGCCGCATAAACAAAAGTAAAAGATAATATTCAAAAGTTGTTTTGGGTAGCTACTAGGGCTACCTCAAATTTGAGCAATATATCGTACTAAAGTCCGCAAAGGAGTAAAAGCACTCAAGTAAACTCAATAAATATTTCACTAAGTTTGACGGAATAAAACTTTTATTTCATTGAAAATGAACTTATGTATGTAAAAAATAATTGATTTTACTTCATATATGTTGGAATGAATATTTTATATCTTTTTAGGTATCTTTCGTTAAGATTTACATTAAAAAATTTTAAATTTTCTCCACGAGAAGAGAATTATATAAAGAAATTTTGAAAATTTTCAGATACAATTACAACATAAAATACTTCATAAAGTTTAATTTGTTTTCAAAAATGTTAATAAGATTTTTAGTAGCACGCTTCCAATGTTACAGAAAATTAAATGTGCAATATATTGTACAAATGCAGGGAAAGGGTTAATTTTTTTATTTTATTTATTTCAGTCTTGGAATACAAATTTTTCTTACAGACTACTCAGCTAACACTAATTAAGTGATACTAAAACTTAAAAATTATGATATATGTTAAATACATTACATAGGAATTTTTCTGAAATCAATAGTTCGGAATTTCGATTTTAAAATAGTATTCATTTTTTATTGTATTTTGCAAATACATAAATTGCTCGTAATTTATCTTACTTTAAAAAATCGCAAAAATCCATTTCACATGCATAATAAAAAGTGACAAAAATTTGAACGTAATGTTTCAAAGAGTCACGGTGGTTTGTAACAAATTATGCAAGTGTACATATTTTTGCGCTATGAGGAGGGATTGGGGTGTTTAGAACATTTTAAAAAAGTTGCCCCAATTTAGCGTTACACCAATATGGCAGCTCTACATGTATATAGACCTTCTGTCTACGATATTCGGTGTTGAATTTCCAGTTCAGTTTTAGTACCGTACTCATACATAAATGCGCACTTTTAATACTTTATCAAGATATTCGAAATTAGACTCAAAAGTATAACCAGAACGAAAAACGACACTGAAGATGGCACAATGCCGAAACCGGTTTGTCTGCAAACCAAACTTGACAAGGGATGACGGAAAATCGTTCCAAAATAAATAAATCATATAAGCAGAATGCCAATTTTTCGCACTCTTGTCCAATATTTATTGAAAAATATATTTTTGTACAGCTTTTTGATAAGAAATTTTTTAATAAATCCTTAATGCTGTATGCGCAACAAACGTCAATGAAAACAGGAAACCTGTCTGTATGGCCCATTTTCACTGTGCCTAGTTAACTAACTTTTGACATTTGAATGCAAATTTTCAGTAAAAAGAAAGGTTGTCGAACGTGAGCTAATTCTGCATTGTGAAAATGATACTAAATGAGGTATATTAAAATATTTCACTGGGATGTTCATATACAAACAATGCTAATACTTGAAATTGTGAACAAAATTCATACACATACATACATATCTATGGACGCTCATTATTCTTGAAACAACATGTTTACATATACTATGAATAGTACTAAACATAAATACATACATATATGCAAATGTATGTTCCCCAATTAATACTTTACCATAAACAGCCTTTATGGATATGGCTTCTTTCGTGTTATGTTGTTTATGTGGTTTTGAATTTAATTTTGGCAAAGCAATTTTACAAAAGCGATGACAATGCAACTTCTTGGAATGGCTTAAATATTACATGCGTATTTTGTGGGCTTTAGCAATTAAATTTTAACAAACAGTGCTTAGAAAGATGTCTACATAAACATACATATGTATGTATGTAGTAGTTTTACATGTGCAATTTGTTTTGCTTGGCCTCATGATCTAACTTGTGTACTCGAAAGAAGCTGACCCTTTGTAAAGTTTATAGACTAGTTTTACGTTTAAATGAATATTTATGGGAAATTTTAGCTGAAGCATCTTGTTGCTTGAATTTGTCTATTTTTACCTCCCTTTTATTAGCTCGGGATGTAACTATGTAATCTTGATGCGCCTAAAAGATGCAGCGATTTCTAATCTCAAGTTACATACCGACAGTACGAATGGAAATTATCATAGTGAGGTTTTAGTTTTTTTAAATATTTTGTATGAAATATGAGCAGAAGAATGTTAATCATACGCCATGTACATGCGAGTGTGGTCATTGCGCATTTTCGGTATATTTTGAAAATCCGTATTTGTGGTCCGATTTGTTTCATATTTAGAATGTATATTATATAAATGGAAAGAAATAAATGGAAAAATAACCGTTGGGTGGTGCGGGGCTGATTTTTCTTTTGAAGTAAAACATCTTTAGTGCCGGTTGGTTGGTTGGGAGTAAATTCGCAAATTCAACGGAAATTGCACCCGGAAAAAGTGCAACGAAAATGGTTGGGGCCGAAACAAGTGCTTCATATGAGTATGCAAATGGTATTAATTTAATCAAAATTTGCAAATAAAAAGTTAACGAATAGCACTTAGAAAAAGACCAATACAAGAATGAAAGTAAAAGTGACTACGTACATAGATAAAGAAAAGGATAAAGGTGAAGGTGAAAATAAAAACAAAAACAAATATGAGCAAAGATAAAGGCAAAAATGAAGAACAAGGTAAATTTAAACACTTTACTTATATATAAGGGCAAAGATGAAGGGGAATATGTAGATGAAGAGAATTATAAACATCAAAGTAAGAAAAAACCCTTTTTCTATATTTTTGCGATGTTGCTTTGACCAGGGTTTGAACCCAGGTGCTGATGAGTGAAAGCGCACACTGCTTACCACTACACCACAGCGGCCTACGAAATAGTTTTTCGCATTTTCTGGCGAACGAATTATTTTGAGTTGTGACTCTTTCGAAGATGGTGTTCGATGTTTTTAAATGGCGTTGAGGTAACTCTGTAAGTTAAGTGAAATGATGCAATATGAATTTTCGCATATACGATAGCTTGACATGGTACTCATTTTAATTTTTTAGATAGGGAATAACTCTATCCGAAAATATGTAGGGGCTAAAGCCTTATTTTAACACCTTTTGTTTGAAACTCATGTTTTACGTAACCGCATCTAGCATGATTAAAATTTGTTTATTATAGATAAATGGCAACCCTATCCAAAAATATATGCGAATTAAAGTATGTACTTTCAAAAACGTTTGATGGGAGTGCACAAACCTTCCGTTTGATACCCATATTTTGATGTTAGGTAAGCATAAATTATTAATATCCACTGCTGTATTTGTTAGAAAGGTGGCAACCCCGTACAAAAATGGTTTTAAATTTGTTCAAACGCATTTAGTTTAGTATTTTAGTGAGCCTCTTAATAATTTTAAATTTTCAAATATCTGGCAACCCTATTTTTCGAAATTTTTTACCACACACTCACAGAAATAATCGAGTAGAATGCAAAAACAAATAAATAAATACATCCATTGAGCTGTTTGTGCGTGATGTGGTTATGAAAACATAAAATAACTATTTTTTGTATATAACAGATAGGATTATCGGTTATTAAATCAAGCTTGGTAAAATTTGTAAGTTAAGTAAGCATCATAGTCTTATTGTTTGAAGACTTCTGAAGGAAGACAGTCTTATTCGATAAACAAATATTTATTTTTAACGACTTTATAACGATTCTACGAAAAAAATTTATTCTCCTCATGTAAAATACATTGGAGACTTCAAAGCCTCGTCGGCCCGGGTAAATATTAACCAATTTCAAAATAAAAAAGTACGCGACTCCTTATTTTTGATATTCTTCAGTTTTGGGGTGGCAGCAGGAAAAATCAGACAAGTTGATTTTCCTATGTATTTTTGAACACCTGAGTGTAGACTGTGTCAAATAAAATAACTTTGTTTTCTTTCGGTCCCATATGAAAATTTCGTTGTCGGTCACAAAAAGTTTCAGCCCCCCATTTTAATTTTTCATTGTTTACAACAGATAAATATGCCCGCTCCACAATGTCGCGAGAAAATAGTGAGACAGCAGGCTATGAAATATCAGATGTCAAAATTCGAAATAATGGCAATTTGTTTCTTCACCATTTTCTTAAGAGCTGGATACTAAGCTTTATTCTGGAGCACTACACTTCATACCGTGCGTGCAAGCTACCTAAGATAAGGTAAATGTTGGAACACCTTCTCTGTATCTTCCTAGTGCTGTGAAGATCCTGGATCATGTCTTAGGCTATCGCGGCACCATTTCAGACAATGAGGCTACATTCGCCAATGATGTATCAAATGTCCTTCTTCGTGGTCTGGTATGACTGCGATTGTGTTATTACTTGGAACTCCTCGCATCAAACAGCAAATCTGTTTGCCTGTATTTTAATAGTGCATAATATAAAACATTAATATTGCCTTTTATATTCCCACTTTGTATTAAATTATTTTCTTAATAAAATGTGAGAGATTCAAAATGTTTAAATTTTTGAAAGCATTTAAGTAACATAGAATAAATTTCTGTGCTATTCAATCGCTCTGGGCACCATTTTCTACCACGCTTATATTTCACGAAGTAGTTCTGAACCAAAAACAAAAAAAAAACAATGCATATCAAGCCAAGTTCACTGCAGGATAAAGCTAAAACATGATAGGCAGCAGTCCATCTTTATTAAAATGTAAAGTTTTTACAAGTTTTATTTTGGTAACAAGTTTTTTTTTCTCGTCAACACACGTGCTCCTGACAAAAATGGGTGCCTATTGCAATTCGTTTGACTGGGCAGCAAACAAACAATTTCGAAAGGAAATAAGAAGTGTGAAAATTGCTGTAGACGTAAGAATTTGACGAAAGGGCGTCAAAATGCCATCAATCAACAACTAAACGTGAGAGTGTAAGCAATCAACACATCTGTAAGCAGTTAAGCAGATGTGAATACTAAAAATGGTATGGGTGGAAAAAAAAATAAAAAATTAAAAACATTAATAAAAGTCCACAAAAATATGCTTATTTTGAGTGAAAGTTTTTGTGGTTGTGCCAACAGTTTATTTCTGCAAACAATAGCATTTTTCAAAGTCTTATAAAATTTGTTTGTACTTTTATGCATCATCTAAATATGTACTCGTATAGTATGTTTTTTTTTTTGTTTTTTAAATTTTCGCTTTCAGTTTAATATATTCGACCAAATTTGCTTGTAGCAAATAAATACAGTGGCGGAAATATAAATAGGCAAGACACATTGGGTCTCATGCATAAAAAGTGAGCTCCGACTCGTTTTTCAGTACAAATTCTTGAGCTTGAGCTCACCCTTTCAGTGCAAAAATTGAGTCTGAGCTTAAGCTCACTTTTTATGCATAAGGCCCATTGTAGCACTCTTTGGCTATTTCCTTTTCGTTTATTTAACGTTTATTATGTTTTTATGAAAGCGCAGCACGTTATCTATAAAAAACCATTTAAGTCAAAATTTCAAACTTTATACAAAAATTAGCAAAATTTTAGAAAGTTTCATCAAAAGTTCAACAGCTTTCTAATTAGATTTTTTAGCAACATTCTGAGTACGCAGTTTTATAGCTCATTAAATCTTACTGGAAGAAAGTGCAAAGTGGAAGTTGCTCATTTTCTCCATCCAAAAAAAGTTTCGAGCATACTTTTTATGGGAGAAAATGCGGAACAAAAAATTGCCAAAAATCAACGGTAAGTCTTACCTACTTCAAGCTTACATTTTGTTATGTCCGAACTGAATGGGCTACAAAACTGCATACTAAAAAAAATCTAAAAAATGTGTTTAAAAAGTTTAAGATTTTAATTTACATCTTCAAATTCATCGAATTTTTATATATGTATGTTCAACAAGGTATGAAATTTTGATGTACATGGTTTTTTATATAGAAATTTATATTTGGATAAAAAATAATCAACATAGTTTGAAAAAAGAAAATTAGCCAAAAATTTTAAAAATGTCCCTTCCTTATTTACGTTCCTGCCACCACACGTATGTATAAACTTACTATAGTATAATATACATACATATAAAAGCGAAGTGTATAAATGCTAAGTGTCGGAATGTCGCATAACAAAAGCATCACGTCCTAACATTTCTCTGTGGGCGAGCGAAAGGCATCTGATTATTGATGATCAATTCCATGTGACTGGCCAAGTAATTGCTTTTGCAAAAATGATGTATAAGAAAAATCGCTTTCTAAGTGTTAACTTGAAAATAAATAAGAGAAACAAATACAATGATGAAAATTTTCAAAGAATTTCAATGCTAAAGAGAAGTGTACAAAAGTTGAATTTTTTTTTTATTGTCTGTATGTATGATTGTGTTTACATATTTTTTCAGCCACATTTGTGGCCTTTACCGCTGCCATTTGTTGAATTGGCTGCTGTCCACTTAAGTGATTTTTTATGGAGCATAAAATTCATATTTCACTGCATTCGACTTGCTGTTGAATATGTTTTTGTTTTTACTGCATTTTTAACATTTCAATTCGAGTATTTTATTTATTTACTTTGAGACTCGAATTTATCAAATAAATACTTAGTTAATACAATTATCTACATGTATTAATTGCAAGAGTGACGATGAGTTGAAAGAATTTCCCACGGTATTCGTTCTTAATAAATCTGTTAACAGCTTGTAAATGTTTGTATGTATGCATATACATATGCAATTGTTAAGCCACTTGCAGGTATGGTAAAGTCCAGTTATGAAAACCTGCACGGTATTTTCATTTTAAATGCTTTCCAAGTAGTGTTGCCGCAATTATCTTATATTTTATACCAAAATCATCAGAAAAAGTTACCAAATTCAACAAGAAAGTACTAAACTTATTTTATATGCAGAACTAAGCATATATACATATACTTGTAAATACATATATTCGAAAATACTGGGGCGTTATCAAATATCGTAAAAAAACAAAGGTGAAACCCCCGACGAACTTCTCAGGCAATCACTGATTTTCGTGCTTTAAGCGCTCTGTTGAGCTATAATTTTTATGTGGCGCGTGCCTCGAAAGCCACAACACCAGAAAAGCTTGGTGTGGATTTCAAAGCTATACGACATTTCCACGCTACGTAATTCACTCTCTCATTCGTAATTCGCACTCCCATTCGTCATTCGCCATTCAATTACCACTCGAATTACATAATTGGCCATACAAAATGTTGAGAGTGAACCACCTCATTTGTTGGTAATTGATGCCGAACGGCGAACGAATCGGTACCTTCTCTAATATTTGTCGGAAATATATCGAAGTTTTCACCGGCCTAGTCCCATTTGCTGGCACATTTTTTAGTTGCTGAAAAATTAATTAAGAAAATATTCTCTATATAAAATAAAATCTTTCATGCCAACTTAAATTTTTGGTCCATCTTCGATATTTGTAGTACAAAAAAATACTAATAAATACCGAAGAACAAGAACAAGAAGTAGAGCTGCCAAACGAATTACGATTGTGTGTCGTGGAAACAGGGTAATTCACGAATTACTTAGCAAATTACTAAGAGAGCGAATTTCGAATCGTGGAAACGTCGTATTAGTGTGGTCGAAGAAATGAACTCGTCAATTGCTCGTCGTTCTCAGAAATTGCCACTGTCTTATGGCACATTAAGGTATGTTTTGCATTTATATATGNCTCGTCGTTCTCAGAAATTGCCACTGTCTTATGGCACATTAAGGTATGTTTTACATTTATATACATATACACATCCGCATAAAGCATTGCGTTCAATTTCAATCGCTGTCACTATCTCGTTGGTGTGCGCAATGCTTAAGACTCACACCACAACACAACTTAACCCTACTTTGATAACCATACTGAAAGTTGCTGAGAAGATATAAATGCGTCTGTGAGACCTGTCATGCCAATATAAATTTTATGAATATTTTTTACCAAATATTGGTTTTTTAAATATTTATTTTTTATTTGAATATTTTTTCTTAGTTTTTTTCTTAATTTTGTAAATGAGAATACGAAAAATTAAATGTCCGTATCTAACTCCGGAGTACTTGCAGATCAACAGTTGTCAAGTTTTGGCTAAGACACTGCGGAATTTATTTCAACAGGTGGTAAGAAATATTTCAAAAAGTTTAACGCTTAAACGCTCTAGGATTTACTGAAGCTTTCCTAAATTGCACAAAAAATGTTTACTTTTGTTCATTAATGAAAAGGTTTGGTTTGGTTGCCGGTTTCACCAGCAATTAAATGAAAAATAATTTTATCTCTTCCGACCTTACTCAACAAATATGTAACACCGAATGTATGTAAAAAGATATCAAACTGAAATATAAATAACACAATTACCGAATTTAATAAAGAGAGAAAAAAATCTACAGTTTTAGGAAAAAATTATCAAAACAGCAATTAGCGTGTTGTTTAAGGGAACGAAGAATATGCCCTTTTCTAACAAAATAAACCATAAACCAAATATACCAAATTTGGTTGAGATCGGTCGAGAAGTTTTTGAGATATGCATATATCAGACAAGTGGGCGGTGCCAACCGCATTTTCCTAAAATTTCTCAAAAAACTTTTTGCTAACCAACGACTGTATATATCAATTTTGATTAAATATTGATGAACTCCTAAGCCACACTGCTAAAAAGTCTCAAATTCCGGTACAANAACTTTTTGCTAACCAACGACTGTATATATCAATTTTGATTAAATATTGAGGAACTCCTAAGCCACACTGCTAAAAAGTCTCAAATTCCGGTTCAAGGCCGTACTTAAGAAAAGTCGCCTAACTTCGACAATTTTTATGCGATTGCAATAAATGAAGTATCAGTTTATTTGAAAATAGATTTAATTTTAAATAGTACTCCATATTTTGAAATTATAGAAATTATCAGTGGCCAAAATTTAAAAAATTAAGAGAAATAGGGTTTTTTTTANCAATAAATGAAGTATCAGTTTATTTGAAAATAGATTTAATTTTAAATAGTACTCCATATTTTGAAATTATAGAAATTATCAGTGGCCAAAATTTGAAAAATTAAGAGAAATAGGGTTTTTTTTTTAATTTACCCGATAAAAAATCGCAACAAGCCAAGTCCGACAATAGACTATTATATATCATTTCAAAGGCCTATATATTCTCTTCTCAGATCATACTCGATCTATGAAATCGAATCGAAAATAGTCATTATAAAACTCATAAATCTACAAAATCGTATTTCTGACCTAAATCGACAGGTCGCGACCTCTAAAGGACCTTTGAAAACCCTATTAAAATAGGAAACAATATTTCTCATAAAAACGAATAAAATTAGGGGGTAGGGTCTTGAAATAAAAAAAAAATAGCGTTTTCGATGGGCACCCTAATACACACACATATCGTCACCTGAAATGCAAAATAACGTAACAACATCACCACTGAAATGGAAAAAGTCGTGACTTAATTTTTTTCATAAAACGAAGTGCGGAGTTGTAATTTGATGAAATCCATCATAGCAATCAGAGAATGAATTATGAATTTTTTATAAGTTACGACTCTTTGCACTTCAGTGCCGATATGTACTTAAGCCAGGAAGTCAAAAATCAGAGACCTAACAAATCTAAATCTCTAATCTAAATTTACCAAATATGGAAGCCCATTGCAAAAATGTGTCGAACTCCATTTCTATTAAAAGTAAAATTTTTGCAAAAAATCATCGAAAAATGGGCAATGGTGATTACGTTATTTCCAAGAAATGTTTTGCCCTTCAATGGTGCAAAAGTGTTTAATATAACACTCGACCAATGATGCCAACAGGGGGGCAATTCCCCGATTTTGGTTGAATTTGAATTTCTCGGTGGAATCCGGGAATGGTTTAAATTTCGGGGAATCCAATATACAAAATGTTTATCAGAATAAAATTCGTTCGTAAAGGGCAAATAAATGTTAAAACCTACTTGAGAAACCCCAAATATGCTTGAGTTTGTTTGGTCGGTCGAAAACATAGCTGTGAAGTCCGTATGCATTATGAGAATTTCAAATAAAATCTGGTGAAAATTTGAATAATTTTTACACAAAGTCTGAAATTTGGATTCATTGGGTTTTGTTAAATAATGAGCTATACTTTTATAAAAAATTAATATGCGGTAAACAAACTAAAGAAAAATATTTCAAACTTGTCAAAATGTCGCGAAGCTATTAATTTGTCCGACACTATTTGTGTGTTTATTATTTATTTTAACTATATATTCATAGTATTTTCATATTTTTATTTTATTTGTTTAATATTACAAGCGATCACGATACTGTAGAATTGCGTACTATTTGCATACATATGTATCTATGTATGTATGTATATATTAAACTGCTCCTCCATCTATAAAAATGTATTTATTGTCTCATTAAATAAACGTCCATATACATACACAGCTTCGTTTAAAGTACAAAACCGCGTATCGTCATTTTGCAAAACCGCGTAACTGACATTTTCTGAGAAAAATTGGATTTGCTCACACAAGCTCTTGGCTCAAGCCTTATCCATTCGTCCCGAAGTATACTATCTAGAAATGCGATTGCTTTATAAAAAAGAGAACCACATTGAAATGTGAGTGTTTTTTGCTCTCTAGAAAATAATTTATGCAACCTCACATACGCGGTTTTGTACTTTCAGCGGCGATATATATGTATGTAAGAGCAGTAATATCTCTCACCACAAGNTGCTTTATAAAAAAGAGAACCACATTGAAATGTGAGTGTTTTTTGCTCTCCAGAAAATAATTTATGCAACCTCACATACGCGGTTTTGTACTTTAAGCGGCGATATATATGTAAGGGCAGTAATATCTCTCACCACTAANCGTCCCGAAGTATACTATCTAGAAATGCGATTGCTTTATAAAAAAGAGAACCACATTGAAATGTGAGTGTTTTTTGCTCTCTAGAAAATAATTTATGCAACCTCACATACGCGGTTTTGTACTTTCAGCGGCGATATATATGTATGTAAGAGCAGTAATATCTCTCACCACAAGTATGTAAGTAAGTACTTATGGGCATTTACGTGTGCGCAAATATTTACCTTAACTGTGGTACGCGTTTTCCGCCATTTGGAAGTTGATGTGGTCGTCTCCTCCTCCTCTCCGATTATATTGTTGTCTTCCATTTTGCGCGTACGTGTGTGTGTGTGCGTTAAATATGTAATCTAAAATGTTAACTACGACACTTATGTGTACTTTGTATGATTAAGTGTATGTATGTGCTGCTTTTGTTTTTATGCACCGCTGTTGGCTGATGTTCGACGTGGCGTATGATATGTGCATATATCCTTTTGTAAATAAATTATGTATGTTTGTAATCCTTTCTGCATTTAAACGCAATGGTGTACCGTTCTGCCCTTACAATTGCTCCTGCCTGTACATGCTAATGTGTGTGCAGTNGTGTGTGTGTGTGTGTGTGTGTGTGCGTGTGTGCGTTAAATATGTAATATAAAATGTTAACTACGACACTTATGTGAACTTTGTATGATTAAGTGTATGTATGTGCTGCTTTTGTATTTATGCACCGCTGTTGGCTGATGTTCGACGTGGCGTATGATATGTGCATATATCCTTTAGCAAATAAATTATGTATGTTTGTAATCCTTTCTGCATTCAAACGCAATGGTGTATCGTTCTGCCCATACTATTGCTCCTGCGTGTACATGCTGATGTGTGTGCACTGGCATATGCACGCAAATATAATCCAGCAATTCTTGCTGTTTACCTCTTTATTTCGCTTATTATGGCATTTATGACACAAACGATCACACATAAATACAAGCGTTGATATAAAATGTGAAAATGCAATAATATTTAAAAATATTTTTTTTTTTCGATCTTAAAACCTTGAAATATGACTGACTGTAGCTGCCATGGGCAAGGTGAAATATTTTTGTCGGATTTGTTGGAATTTACTTTTCAAAAAATTGCACAGCTTCTTTTGCATTTACTGGGTGTGTTTCACGTTATATCACTAATTGGCTTAATATTGCAGCTCAACATTTTTTTAGATTACTTTTTTTTATACGAACTTTTTTTTTTAATATTTTTTTGCTTATTTGCATCAACAAAGCATATCACTTGCACCTGTATCACACTGAAAAATGCAAATAGTGTAAAAACTAAATGAATACGTGATTTTAATTTGANTATCACTAATTGGCTTAATATTGCAGCTCAACATTTTTTTAGATTACTTTTTTTTATACGAACTTTTTTTTTGAAATATTCTTTTGCTTATTTGCATCAACAAAGCATATCACTTGCACCTGTATCACACTGAAAAATGCAAATAGTGTAAAAACTAAATGAATATGTGATTTTAATTTGAATAAAAAAAGAAATGTATTCCATTATATTTAAATGGAACGGCAGCTCCTATACATACAAATACTTTGGATGAAAATAAATTTTAAATGATACATATATTTGTATTATATTTGAAACCGTTATTTTTCACAGTGACATAATGCTAGCTGATGACAATAATTTGCACCGCAATTAAAGAACAAAATTTAAATTGCATTCACTTTAATTTATAATTTCGCATAAATCACATTTTACACATTTTTAGTTTTTATTTTGGTACCACTCTCATTTTTTGCTTAGGATTTTATCCAACGATATGCACAAAATATTACGTATAAGCTAATAAATTATATTGGCTTTGGTATGTTTTAAAGTGGAAATTCAAAGAAAATGCTAATTTTCATCACAGCTTCTTGAGGTTATTCAGATTTTTTTAAGTTTTTAGAGGAAATATGTTTGTTTGAGTTTTAAAGCTCACAGCTTATTTATTTCGAACTAGTATTTAGTTTAATTTTTACTGCTAAAATTGTTAAATTTTTTTTTATTTATAGTTATTTAGACACGCGATATTTTTTGTTGCATACATATCACTCGTTTGCTTTTAAGTTTTCAATCAGGTTCTCCTCTTCATCAAAAATAAACAATAATTAAAAAATTTTTATCCAGGTGTCAAATGTATCGTCAAACTATAATTTAGTTCGATATTTAACTCGAAGTCATTTGAATAGCACACCTTTTTGATCCTCCTCGGTTTTCCTTTGTTTGTTTAATATTCATTAAGTTTTTATAAAAATTTAATATTATCTACGTGTAAATCCGATTTTAGAATATTATAAAAAAAGGGGTGCGCTATCCTACTATTTGCTGCGCATTAGTTAATAATATCTAAAAAAATTTGCGGTATGTAGTTTTGTAGCTCATTAAATTTTAGAAGTTTTTTTTTCATATAAAAATTTTGCCGAACATACTTTGTATGGAAGAGAATATGCTTTAATATGAAGTTTTGCTTAATTTTTTACGCGTTCGATGTTCGAAAATTTTTTTATATCAAGAAAATGTCCTAACTACTTGCATACTCAAATTTTTTCTAAGAAATTTAATTAAAAAGCTCCAATATAATTTATAATTTTCCTAATATTTGTACGAAATTTGAAATTTCGACTTATATGGCGTTTATAAAATGTAAATAAACATTTAAAACAAAAGATAAATAGGAAAAATTTGTTAAAATGTTGCGTCCCTATTTTCATATATATTCGCTACTGTATTTTTAGAACACTTTAACCTTCTAAAAGTCAGTTTTTGAAAACCGGTTCAACACGACTCAACTACAGCTAGGTTTCCGAAATTAAAAATTATATTTGAAGTGGGTTTTTACCTTAAACTGGCATGTTTTCAAATTGGATTTTTGATCAAAAAGTGGAAATTTTGAGTCCCTATAAAATTGTGCAGTTGGCATGAGTTCGAGCAAAATCTTGTCCATGCTAGTTTTGCATAACCTTTGTGCCCTACGCTCCATCAGCAACTGACTACGCAAACAGAGTGGCCGATTGCAGGCCCTCAGTTAAAGCGATTTTATTATTTCTATTATTATTTTTATTCTGTGTGTTATATATTTATTTTTTCTTTATTACACTTTCGTTTGTTTTATTTTATTCCACCTTTTTTATTATGAGTTAATTCAAATTTTTAGAGTTTAATTTTGCTAAAAAAGACAACAACAACTAACTAAAAACAACATTATAAATAATTGAATGAACAAAAAAAAATTAAATGAATATTCTACTGGCCGTGGGACTCGAACCTATGACCTCCTGGCTCGTAAATCCGCATTACTGCCGTCTGTCTACTTTAAGACTCTGGCTACACGATTAACAGCTGAGGGAACAACTCCAGCGGCGCGCCGCTAGGGGAGGCTTGTAACTGAGGGCAATTCCTTTCATGATTTTTTAAATTAAAGCAACATCTCATTATAGCGAATTTTGTCACTTGTATACATACAAATCTGCGAAAATTTCCACACACGTTTAAGCAATGCTGCTATATAGGGTAAAATGTTTTGACTAGCTGTGGCGAAATGTTAAAACCAGTTTGGCAAATAAAAAATATCAGTTTCAACAGAGCAACGGCTTGCTTTTACTTTGAGGTAAGTTCAGTAAGTTATTTTATTTTTTTCGACCAAAATTTTTGTGATAAAGCATAGTTCACTCAAAATCGGTAAGGAAGCAATGGTATTTCAGTAAAGCACAAATGTATTTTAGAAAAATATTTTTAGAATACAGTTATGCTTTTCTGAAATGCATTTGTGCTTTGCTGAAATATATTTGCCCTTTTCTCAAATACATTTGCGTTTTTCTGAAAATAATTTGACCTTTTCTGAAATACAATTGTGTTTTTCTAAATTTCATTTGGTTTTTTCTGAAATACATTTGGCCTTTTCTGAAATACATTTGCGTTTTTCTGAAAATCATTTGACCTTTTCTGAAATACATTTGAGTTTTTCTGAAAATCGTTTGGCCTTTTCTGAAATTCACTTGACCTTTTCTGAAATACATTTGTGTTTTTCTGAAATACTGTTGGAAAAGGTGTAGTGCGCCTGTGTAAAAATACGTTGATAAACATCGTTATCTCAGTCATAATTTGGCCTCATCGATCCGTTCGATAAGAAACTAGGTTTCAGATAAAGCGATTACAGTTCATGCTATATCTTTATTCTGCTGTTGGTAAATATAATAAGAGTCGCATCTTTAAATGATTACTGAACGATTTTCTATAAAAGCGTGCAAATATTGGGGTTATTCTTTATTCTGTCCTTCCCAAGCTGTNTAAACATCGTTATCTCAGTCATAATTTGGCCTCATCGATCCGTTCGATAACCAACTAGGTTTCAGATAAAGCGATTACAGTTCATGCTATATCTTTATTCTGCTGTTGGTAAATATAATAAGAGTCGCAGCTTTAAATGATTACTGAACGATTTTCTATAAAAGCTTGCAAATATTGGGGTTATTCTGTCCTTCCCAAGCTGCATACAGAGAAAAAGAGAGTAGATCTGTAGGTACAAAAGGGTAATACTTTATGTCCTGTTAAGTAACAACAGTAAGCGAACTCGCGGCACTGTTGACAGTTCTTAATTCGTTTATTTGGTAACCACCATTAACAACCGATAATAATGTAAGTCTTGAAGTCAAAGGCAGAGTCACTCTTTTGCCAACGAGTGCTACTTTGGACTCAGTTGGCAACTGAGAAGTTTAGTTCACGCGTTTCGTTCGAAACCACACTCTATAACTCACTCATTCCGCCAATGCTACGGGTTTGACGTGACGCAGAAGGAGCGGTAATCACAACATCCGGGGAAGCGACGGCTGGAGTAGTCGAGTGAAATTTTGACGTTGACGACAGCGAATGCTACATATATGAGCTTTACAACAATATATGCACATAGGCATAGTTCAGCGAATACAGAATACAGCGGCACCTTTATTTCGGCAAAGCTTTGCGAATTAACACAAACATTCTAGATACAATGGTGGTTTTTAGAAATGAAATGTCCTCACCTGCATACGAAAGGCAGGTGGAGAAGGACTTGACATCATTGGGCATTTACTTTTGGTATTTATTTTAATTGGCACAGAAGAGAAAATACTCGCGTTATTTATTGGACTCGCCCAAAACACTGTGCGAAAACCGAAATCAGCCTCGCCTTTGCTAATATTTTCTAAAAGTATACATATCCAGTAAAAAACACACCATGGATTTGCAAAAGTTAATCCTCTCACGACCTTCCAAATGCGCTTTTTGAGGGGTATCCCGAAGTAAGGGTCAAAAAGACCCTTTCAGGCGGGAGCTAATGGGCTAAAATATTCTATGAAAATATTTACATGTAAACTTTAGTAGGCCATAATATAAACAATACGAGTTAACTTTTGCAAATCCATCGAGTGTTGCTTGGGCAATTACAGCGCCAATTAAGGTGAAGAAAAGTAGCCGCGCCGGTGCCGTAAAGCCCACAATGGTTAGAGTTGAGTTGCGTTTTTCATACGAGAATTTTGCACTGAGTACTCATTGGCTTTATATTCCTTGATAATGCTGTCACGCCTTTTTAACCGACTTCAAAAAAAGGAGGAGGTTATCAGTTCGTCGGAGTATTTTTTTTTTTTTTTTTTTTTTTTTTNGATTTCGATAATTCTTTTTGCATCGGAAAGGTAGTGTCTCAGAGGTGGTCCCATACTAATCTGGTTGAGATCCGATCAGTGGATCATGAGATATATTATATATTTGTCTTTTTTTATACGGGAGTTGAAGTCTGTTTTTTTTTTGCTAAAAATTACTTGTTACTAAATCAGTTCCTAATTATAGAGGATTGTTTCTTTTAGAATATATGACTTTTAGTGTCCCTACTAAGAAATCCTATTAAGGGTAAATGCAGTAATCATTGCAAGTTTTGTGATAATTCATTTCACAGACCATGACTGAACTATTACTCTATCTACTGAATGGACTCATAAATATTACCCGTTAGTTGAATGGAAAACCT